>NW_009200286.1:115369-127273 GCF_000690835.1 Fulmarus glacialis
TGCTACCTCCAGAACTTTAATTATAGCTTGAGAACAGTTGCCAGTTCATAACTTGTGCCCAAATCTGGAGCTCCAAGTCTGAATTCCTCTTTGCAGTCCAGTCAAGAGCTCTAAACCTGACTCAATGTTTCAACTACAGAAGAGAGAGAAGAGAGAACCAGCTTTTGCTCCAGCCTGAAGACAAAACGGTCTCTCTTTTCCAGAGGTTAGAAACACAGCCCCAGCACCAAAGCACTTGCAGCAAACTCCCTTTAACATGCCTGATAAAAACTCTGCTGCTTGTACTTCTTTTACACAAATATAGAGCAGCCCAAGTAAAAGCAGGACACAGGTCTGAAGGAACATGCCTTAAAAGTAAGGCATCCTTGCTCACCATTACCTCTGAGCCCAGCTAAGTGAGTTTAGGTGGGGAGGGTAGGATTTGTGGTGATATAGTCTCTAAAAATTCAGCGAATGGTTTCATCTTTACTCCCCCACACTCTCACTTTAATGGAAATGCTAAGGGTTATGAGTTTCTTATTGAAGCTGCATGAGCCACACAGTCACAACTGGTTCCAGAACTCTCTCTCAGTATGATTTTTTTTTTTTTTTTTTTTTAAATTAAGAGATATTTCCAACCTACTTAGAAACATGAAGCAATCTGCTAGGTATTTAGTGGCCACAACTGCAGGGAATACAGGCAACAAAAATACAGCCATGACCACATTGCAGCATTTCTTCCAACAGCATTTCTCATCCACATACTGCAGATGTGGCCACAATTCCCATACAGGGACTAGCCAAAGGATGATCACATTCTTTTTTTTCTTCTTCTCTCCATCAACCTCAATTTTTTCATGTAAATGGTACGAATTTTTTGCTTGAGAGTGCAGTATATACCGTTGGAGAGATTACTGGCATTTTTGAAGGTTAGGAAACTAGCTGACATCAAAACAGATCCTCTCATAAATTTAATTTTTTATAAACTGGTATCAAAATGATTTTTAGTTCCTTAGAAAAACCCTAAACACAAAGATTGACACATGAGCAGAGGAAGCACATCAAAGCCACTTCAAGCTTCCCCTGCCAGCCTGCCTTAGGCCTCTTCCAAAACTCTATAGGTCTGAGCATGTTCTCCAAGTGTTGCAGACATCAGGGCAGCTGTTCTTACATGGACACTTCAAATACCAGCACCTACAGGATTTAAATATTCTCTATAGCACGGCAAAGGGATAGGCCAACACCCCTCAGATTTTCTAGCTTTCTTCTTCCACCATCAGAAGTGACAGAACCAGTAATAATAATAGCTCTTGCACAGGTTGTTGCAGCTTAAGGAGTTTTTGTTCCTTTTTTTTGTTGGGTTTTTTTTTCTTTTTTAAACATAGCCAACAAGCTCTGACAGAAACAGGGATAGTGCCACACCACTATGAAGACAGTTGCCACAGCTGGGATTAATCACCATTTGGAAAAGAAGCACAAGGCCCCAGGGAATTAAGGCCACAACACCTTACTGTCAACAAGGGTCAAGAGTGGTTATTTCAGTGAAGCCAAACATCATTCAGTCTTGCAGTACTCACACCTGAACTATTTTCAAGCCCATTTAATTGGGCCAGTAGATAATCCATAGTGCAGCTCACAACAGAAGCATTTCAAAGTGAAGGCAGAGCTCAGGAATAGCAAGATAATTCAATCTGTGTTGCACTGGGCTAGCCAGTGTCATCTTAAGGACTGACATTCCCAACTATGTTATCAACGCAAGACAGCAGACAGTAGCTGGAGGTCAATCTGTTCCATATGCACTGGTTAGATGTAGTACATGATAAAGACTTCACCCTTTGACCAGGATGCTCAACACCTGCACCAGTGAAAAGTGGATGAGCGTCTCTCCTCCAATACACTCAGTTCTCTACGGACCCCTTTAATCAACATCCTCACTGCAGTTACAGACAGTAACCTGTAATTCTCTGTGCTAAACTATTGTCTACAAAACCATTTTGAATTCCAGTTTCAAGACAGCCAAGTGTCCAAATTCAGTCAGAGCAAGAAGACACACATAAACTCACACTATGAGCAATGAACACGTTCTGCCATGCTTGGCCCTTTTCCAAGATACAGCACCAATTCCAGAAGTTTTATGACTAGCCGTTTCTCCAGTGAACCAGTCCTGTAACAGTTGTTAAATGCAATTAATGACATATTCTCTTCAATGCTCATGAAATCCCACAGCAAAATTAGTCATTTGCCTGGTTTCAAAAGAGGGGCCTCTCAAGCCAACAGACCTGCAAAGGTGCAACTGCTCAGAGAGCGGGAAATGCAGAGATGTTGCCTGCTACCACCATAACAAATATTACCTATCCAATTAAAAAAAAACAAACACCAAAGCCTGCAGCAACCAATGTTGACCCCCATTTTAAGAGTCTTGACACTATGTTGTTCCTAGTAGCCATCAGCAATCCAGTTTTATGCAGCTGAAAGTTGTGAGAAGGCAACTCTTCAGAAAGTTCTTAATGAACAAATTCAGTTAGCAAACTTCTAAAAATGAGCGGTTACTTGAACTGGAAAAAGGCTTCTTCATTGCATTTGCCCCTCCCGAGTTATGCCTGCTGAAGCACAGATAGGAACTGATCTTTATGGCTTAAACCAAAGCCAAATTCCACCAATAACCTGGTTTGTTCACAGTCATTCCCAGCGCAGACCCTCAGACTAAGAGATCAGGAAAGCCCCAGCACTGTGGAGAATACCTGGATTCACGCTTCTAGATTAGACCTGTCCTCGTTTTCTGAAGTAATATTATCTGTATTAATGAGAATTTTGCTTTAACAAAGAGACTAGCTATACAAATATACAAGAAATCTGATATTAGATACAGATATACTAGACAATTATATGATCCGAAATGTCAACTAGCTTCTGAATATCAGAGTTAATTTTAGTAGCCACTTACATCACCTTCCTCAGATACAGTTTATAGTACCATGAATTCACATCATATTCTTGATCGCTCCTGCCCAGTGCAGAGAGGGGCAAGTATTCTTTCATACCTACCGAAGTCCTTCAATAAAGCATGAGGTGGTATTTTCCTCATTCTAGGAGACCTGGTCTACCAAATTCAGTAACTAAGCTGTAAACTTGACTTGGGTCCATTAAGTGAAAGGGAATGTAAAACGTCAAGGTCAACACTGTATTTTTAGAGCTTTTGTTTCTCTTGAGGAAGCAGCAAATTTGTGTTCCTATTGTTTGTAGGAACTTTTCCCTCCCACTTCAGTCTGCAACCAAATTTGATCGTATGTTTTCAGTCAGTAAGACACTACCCTCATTTTAACTTAAGCTAATGTATTAATACTACTTCATCAAACAATGCCCACAACTTCAACCTATTTTAAAAAATCCCTAACATTCAGGAGAGAAGAGGCCTAACAATATTAAATATATTCCAAAGCATCCTTTTGGTTGTATGTTGAAAAAACTAGTAAAAGCTACTTATATCAGATCCTAAAACACAAGAAACCCTCCAAATATGTAACAGAAACATTAGTACAGACACGATGTTATACTCGGCATTGATCACACACAGAGCTCGGTTACAGCATAGATGGCCTTAACTCCTCCCAGACTATGGAGAATTGAAGGCTGCACACCGCCACATGAAAGGGAATCTCACATTAACATCGAGATCTTGGGTTTGTCCTGAAGATGTGATTGTGACATGGACAAATAAGTTTCTTATATAATGTTATCTTCACAAAAAAATGTGATTTTATTTTAAACTTTGTTGTAAGTACACATTTTCAGGGCCAAATGCAAAGAATGATCAGCTCTCAAAACTGCTTTGTTTACATACAGTATATATTCTCCAGGCAGCAAGATTCATAGTACTTAATTTCTGGACTACAACAGGAACATCACTGTTAGGCCTGCTACTGCAAGCCTCAACTACTGTTTCCCATTGAAAACTCTGTGTCTTAACCTATTTTAGTTGTTGCTAGCTTTATTGGATTATGATTACACAGCTCAACAGCAAGGTCAACAAGACACCAAGCAACACATCACATGATTCTGAATCACTTTTCCTTTTTCCTGAATCTGATCTCTCTTCAGATACTTTTAAAAGAGGTTAGATTATCAGCTCTAAGACAAAGAACTCACATGAATAAAAAGCTCTAGAGTTTCAACACCTGAAGGACCAGACTCTCAGTCTGTAAACCTTGTGGGAGTGAGGAGAGGGAGAAAGACTAGTCCTGTCCCTGTCCTTAAACATGGTCCTTTTTCCTTGTAGACTCCATATACATTTACACTGTTCAGTGGGTAACAGAGAAACAAAAAAAAAAAAACCACCCCAAGCCTCTAGTTATGACCAAGTGGAATTTGCCCTTAGAAATCGCAAGTCTCAGGAATGGCATCACATTGCATGAGCATCTCCAGCTCTCAATTGAGACACAGGTCAGCTGTCTTAAAAAATACATGATACCCTCCTACATCATCTCAAACCTGAGTTACACACTTCATTTTTCTAGCAGGCCACTGGAACTTGCACGGATGAGTCATCCACCCCATGTGACTTCTGAAAAAATCCCTCTCTCTTTTAGGTTTCCCTAAGCAAGTCCAGAAGCAGAGTTGTGGCAATTACATGGAATAGCAATAGGCAAGCTCTGCAAGAGAACGGCATCAAAAGCTCTGACTGTAGTTAAGCATTACATCTCTTCTGTATTTTGAAGACAAAGCCCATAGACAGTCTCTTCTATATGCACAGAAAAGATGAAGTGTCGAGAATGAGCACGCTGACTTGTTTTGTCCATTATATGATTGAGACACATATGCAGAGGAGCATTTTAACAGTCCTCAGTAGTTTCAGACTGGTCTATACTGCACAGCACTCAAATCTGGCAAAAGATGTGTAAAAGGAAACAGTAGAACAGTTACCCCTCTCACTAAGGAGTCTAAATATACACAACATGCGTATACAGAAATTCTATTTAGAGTAACTGAATTAACTCCTATGGCTTTCCAGCAGCATACAACATGTATCTAAATCTGAAGAGTGCTCAGCTGTCACCACCTTGGTTTTAGAGGAGCACTATTACAGCAGAGGAACACTGACGGTCAGTTCAAGGATGTTGCCCAAGAAGTGCACTACTTGTGAGAATTTGCAGTCATTCCTGCACTTAAGTCTCTTAGAGAAGGAGTTCAGAACGAACAACTGCTTTAACACCTAAAAACAGGTATACAGCACAAGAAGTCTACCTTCAAGATAAGCACAAATTTATTTTTCGTAATTAATAGAATAGAAACCTCAAATTGATATACTATCATTAAAGACATTTCTTCATAATGATTTATTTGCGAGCAGTCCCTTCAAGAGAAGGTTACCTGTTTTAAACAAGTTTTATACCCAAAAACATTATTCCAATTTCAGCAAACCCCTTCATATACACACCCCACAACCCCATCACAAGAGCCTTTTTACTACATCTCCAAGTGCTGTATCTCCAAGTGCTGTCATAGCCTTCGAACACAATTTCTTCTTTAAAAAAAGAGGAGGGCAAGGAAGCAGCCTCTGGCCATGAGGGATAGAGAAGGTAGCCGTATTGTTGTTTCATAAGGAAAGCATGGCTGAAAGTACTTTTACACAAACACAATTTCCTCTCCATTTTCTGTAGCAAGCTTCTTTTTGAGCCACCAGCCCCCGCACTAGCTGAAACATTACAGCAATCAATGAGCAGAGAGCAGAAGTCTCACCTGATAGTAAGTCTTAATGTTTCTGACTAAGATGGTCAGGTTTTGAACCCGAAGATAGGTGTCATTATTTACGTGCTTGTTGACACGTTGGTTGGTTGGTCGAGGGTCTCTATTAAAAGAGGAAAAAGAAAATAAAGGTATTACTAGCTTACTCAGTGTTAAGACTTAGCATCTCAATAATGCACCATTAGGAAAACCCTTAAAAATTTACCCATTAAATGCACTGACATAATTATACAGGATACATATACATTAATTCATGATAGAACAAGCTCATTACCTTTGCACCTATGCATAACTTGGAAATCCTCCTGCACGCCACAAAGTAACCTACTTTAGGTTAACCCACACAGCAATTCAGGGCAGCTTCCCTCCTTATTTATATTTCCCTGAAGCAAAGAGCATATTTAGTTTGTGCACACTAGATCAAAGCAGTCTCTGATAATAAGAGGTTTATCTTATTCAAATAATGGGAAGCCTACGAAAGACTACCATGCCTTCCTTGGCTTTGCAGTTTTATGACAAGAGGAGGGAGTTAACACTTGATCAATGATCACTGTGCAAACTGCAAAACCCAGATGAATTATACACTGAAGTGAAGGGAAAAAGGAGCACTGCACTTTTATTATACCCTTATCACCTACCTAGATCTCTCTCATATACCCACTGTGTCACAAAAAACAGTTCTACTGGGCTCTAATTCTGCTGGGCTTCAAGACACGAACAAAATATAAGCGTAGGTAGAGATATAAGCAAGACAGGAAAGAAGTTGGTGGAAAGATTTTAGGGAAAATAAAGTTTTTGTTTGATTTTAAAGAAAGCAACTCAAAATTGTACCTGAAGCAATTTTATTTCTAAAATAAAAAATACAACACAGGAAAAAAACTGCAAATAATTTAATATGAATGTGCACCTTCAGATTCTTTGTATACACCCTAACATGTTGCAAAAAAAGGAACCTGAAAACCTTTCTTGGCCAATAGCATAGATCAAAGCCTTGCGTTTCCCCTCCAGTAAAGACTCTTATCAGCAAACTCCTACACAATCCAAACACCTGCCTGCCAGTGCTCTGCTTTGGCTGTTAATTAAGCCATTCACAGCTCTTCCAGGGCCAAATATTGAACTCAGGCGTTGACAAGCAAATAAAAGACAAACTAATCCAGCATTTATTTTTAAAATATATCTGCCAAAGTTTACATAAGTATGTCAAAGAGCTTCTTCTTTCTTTTTATTATTTTTTTTAAATGCACAACCATACCAAAGCACCTCTCTAGTGAAAGCAGTGCTATGTGTATAAATATGACAGTATACATAGATATTCCAAAGATGAGAGAAAACTGCCTTGGCAGCAGATAACATCAGACACAGTATATATGTACCAGGGTTCAAGCAAACTGAAGTACAGATGACCAAAACTGCTACTGACATAAACTAGCAAGACCCTACACAGCCTTTACAGCAGCAAAGGATTTTGTATACTGATTGGCACTGTAATGAATTATGAAAAAGAGAGAACAGAGGCAAATTTTTGAAGTCAAAATGTAATAAGAATTCCATTTTACTCAGAACAGGAGTGCAGAAGCCATACCCATACACAGTTTGACAGTATGGGTCTTCAGCAACACAGCAAGTTGGAGAAGTGTAAATGGCACCTGGGTTTGAACTCAGAGAGTACCTTGCTTTCAGTACTCTCTGAGCAGATGCTGGATCCTGAAGGAAGCTGAATGCTTAGCCTTTTTAGGTGAGGTCACAACAACAAACCAGGAAGCTAGAAGGGAAGAAATGTAAAGAGAAGCTGGCCAAACAGAAGGGTCAGCCTACAGTTCTCGTTTCCATGTGAAAGCTCATTAGGCAGCACGCTGCCATGCCACTGTCTGGCAGTGACCCAAGTCTATGGCCAGGAAGAGAAAGCTTTGACTGTATAGCGCAGCAATACACCACGGTCCTTCCCAAAATGGGGCAAAAATCCACAAAACGCACCCACTGGACACAGGAAGGAGAGGCAATTTCTTCAACAGTTGTAGGCAGTGTAACTGCAGGACTTGGATGAGGTTTTCACGTAAGACACAGAACAACAACTCCTTCCAAGACAAGACCTGCTCATCTTTTGGCACAGTGGAGCTAGTCATCTGTTACAAGAACATATGCATTGGCAGGACCAGGCCCTCAGAAGCAATTCTGAAGCTTTTATCTTATCATCTTCATTAAGGGTAATTGGTTGCCCCGAGAGTCCTTAACGCCACTGACCTCAGGGTCCTCTTAACTTGGAGCCAAGCCGCAGCACACAGCGTCACTGGCAGTCTTGCTTCTTCCTCCTCAGAGACAAGAAAGTTAAAAGCTTTTCTGAAAACAGAATGTAGTGCAAAAAAATGACGGTTTGGATTCCTGAATATGTTGTGCAACCAACTTCATCCAGCACGTCAGCTCACTTCAGAGAGGACCCTTTGCACAAGATGTGAAAGACAAGCCCAGTCTACGCTTCTAACTACAACAGGGCTTATTGTCTCCACAGGGAAAACGAAATAATTCCTTCTCAACAAGCAATATCCCATTTCTTCTTCATCTGTTACCATATTTTTTTCTTAATCCTGGATCAGATGCTTGAGTATTGACTACAGCTGACCTAGCTCCACAGCCGAGAAGCTGGAGGAGCAGCAGAAAGTTGCTCTTGGAGGCAGTGGGAGGTTCCCAAAGAAAGACAGATTTATTCTCTTCCATTTACCGGGCAAGCTCAGTTTTATCCAGTTGAACTGGCAAAACATCTTTTGACCTAATAAGCAAGGAGATGAACACTTATAAGAATCAAGGGTTCGAGGCATGTGTTTATTCAGAAAGAACATATTTGATGCATTTTTCAAACATTTTCTGCATCAGACCTCCTGCCTAGAATAACCATGGCGCGTTATGTGAGGTCAGCTGGATCCCTCCTGCTGCTGCTGCCTCCTCCACGTCACTCACCCGGCTCCCGAGACATCTCCCGGCTCCCGAGACATCTCGGGGGACATGGAAGGGGTGAGATGGAGGAGCTGGGAGAGGCAGCAAACGGGCCTCCTGCTGCAGGAGCAGACCCAGACCCCCTGCTGCCTCCCCCCAGGGGCGCAGAGAGCGGCCCCGAGGCGGGCAGGCCTCGCCGCAGGGGAACGGGGCAACACCCCGAGGCTGAGCAGGCCTGAGGTCACCCGCGCTCAGGGAAGGAGCGAGCTGCCAGAAAACCCACAGCCACAAGCGCTTACCGATCTCAAGAGAAGTGAAAGAAAAAGGCTAAAAACCTAGAGAGATCGAGGTACTCAAAACACTACAACCCGAACAGATCTACAGCAGGGAAAAGCAGGAAGGGGAAGCAGAGTCCTCAAGGAAAAAAAGCACCCTAGTAAAATTACACCATAAGAGGCAAATTCTGTGTTTAAAGACGTCGCTACCCTACAGAAAACAGAGCTGTTGATGCCACACTCCGCACATTATAGCACCTGTTTAGTTGGTGAAACTTGTTTATGAGAAATTTTACAGAAAGAAACTCTTTCCAAGGATCATATTGAAAATTAAGAAGAGATTTTTTTGCAACACTAACCAGGTAACCCAAATGAATTCCTGTCTGAACGTACCTGAAAAATCCTTGAGCACAACCCCAACAAAATGCTTTTTCAGTCCTTTGATGTTTGGTCTTTCCCTTACACACAAATATAATGGAAACTACAATTCTCTCTTTTTAAAAATCACCTACTCCTCAAGATCAAAAAAGTTATCTAAATGAGACTGAGGCAGTGTGACCAAGGGAGGTACTTTGCAAACCAGTAAAAAACACCCAAGCCAAATAAACAGAAGGAAAGTCTCAAACCTCATTATATACCCAAACATTTTAAAGAAGTCCTCTGGTTTGTACCTTCATGACTTTTACAGGAGCACCGAGGAAAGGAAGGGCCAGGAGACAGAGGCCAAGTGACAGGGGCCAGCAGCACAAGTGCCTGAAGATACAACCCCTTAAGCCACCAATTAATAAAATAAAAGTAACAAAAAAATTTCATTTTCAAAATTCAAAATTACAATCCCATTTGAGCAATTTCTGACAAGTAATTTTGATGAGTAAGGGGAAAGCCCACAAGCCGGGCCCAAGGGTTATGAGACGCCAGAAGGAACCGTCTGTGCCCAGCATGCCCAGCATCCTGCGGCACTTCACTCTGCAGGTAACTCACTAACTGAAAATAGACCAATCTTGGACCAGTCTAACTCTCCTATCATCCACCTTCTTCCTCTATCATCAAGTGGGATGATGCCACTAAGTCTGGCGGAGTCTCTAAACTGCCTGGAAAATGGCAAAAAATGCACCTCTAAATGAGATTTTAAATTAAATGGATGCATATCTTTAACCTTCCGGTATTCATGCCATTTGCTACAAACCACAAGAAGCGGGCACTCACAAAGTGGCTGTTCCTGTCACATGGTCTAAATTAAGGACGACAGATTGACAGTACCACAAACCATGACACCTGCGATTGAAATGGAAAAACCTATTATTGTGCCTTTTTATTATGCAGTTTTAATACAAGTAGTTTTATCAGCTGTATTCCTAACACACATTCCTGTTTGCTAAATGTTTTAACAGAAAAGCAGAGTCTACTATCAATTAGAAGAATTAGAATAAGTCAATATGGAAACACTTATGTGCCTGCATGTGTAAACCCCCACACCATTTCCCAAATAAAACTTTCTGTAAGAAGTTAAACAGGGCAAATAGTTGCTTATGCTTGTAGGTATTATGCCACAGCTGCAACTGTAACACTGAAGGCAGTCAATGCAGTGTCGCCACGTGCTAGTTTCAGACCAGGAAGTGACACACAACCATCTCAAAAAAGTTCTTTAAAATTTGTCCAGAGAAGCTCATTAACCTGATACACATAAATCCACCAGAAACACAGAAGCTCAGGACACAGCAGTTCCACTTTGAAGATTAACAAACATTTCTGTATGCAGAGTATTCAGCCAATACTGCAAGTCTGCAAAAATCAATGTGTCCTTCATGCATGATCAGGTTGGGGTATACACTTGGACACAACACAGGAAGAGGAAACGACTCATTTACAGCAAAATGACTTGAAAAAACATTTGTCTTGTTTTAAAATATAAATAGGGAAACCAAATGCTACTGTCTGTCTCTTCCTATTAGATTTAACTCGTTAAGCAGCTGGGTACCACTATTGAGAACTAAGCAATCCCCAACTCTCTTTTAGAAAGGGTCTTGCTTTGTTAGGGATCACCAGTAAGCAAAGGGATCACCAGAAAAGCCCAACAGCTGGTTACCTACCGACCATGTTGTGCCAGAATCTGCCTAAGCCCAAGCTGAGTTCCCTTCCTCCGCCCTTGCGCCATGGCTACATTTGGTGTGCCTGAGCAAACTACATTTTATTCAGGGCTAGCATTCCTGAGGGCAGTTCGTTTCTGAAGAGGACAGAGCGAAGGCATAGCCGTATTTTCACCTCCTGTCACAGAGCGAGCAGGGACCTGGCAGGCAGGAAAAGCAATAGATGTCATATATCTCTCTGGTGACACAGCTGCCTTGCTGGTATGAACCCAGCACCTAAAAAAACGTTGACACCACAACATCAAGCAGTTGGGATCTTCTCCACGCACTCTAAGTTGCCAGACAGCATTTGGTCAAAATCCAACCTATTACAACAGAAACTAGAGGCTGACTGAATGCCTCAAACAGCTAAAGCCTTACTTTCACTCAGCAACCTCCACTCAGCAGGTATATCTGGATTTCTTCACAGATCCACTTGTCTTTTTGGCCACGGATTAAACTTAAAATCTACTTAGCTGCAGGACAAAAATGTTTTATTTTTAATAACGAAATTCCCAAGAATTTGGCTCTTGAAGTCTTCACTAAAAGAAACCTGTTGACCTGCAGCAGAGTACTGCATCACACCTGGTATTTAGATGCAAGCAAGATGGTTATTTGTGTTCCAGTCAGCAGGCAAGCTGGATATTTAACCTAAAAAACTAAAAGCGAAATAAGACAGGAGTGAGGAGACAGCTATCCACATCAGGAGCCCAGCTCTTTCACTCGCTACCCCCTGCTCTCTGCATGTGTGTGTGTACATGCACCTGTGCTTTCAGGCAATCATCACTATCACGGCATGGTGTATCAAATTCTAGTAGATTTATCAAAGGCCCTTATTAATACAATTTCAGCAG
>NW_009200286.1:127304-129444 GCF_000690835.1 Fulmarus glacialis
AAATCTCAAGCCAAGCACAGAAAGTCATCTTCAGGGACGAGGACTTGAAAAACTGATGAGCAAGCATTTTAAAAAACACATGTATTTTTCTATTCTGAAAGCTTTGTGGGGCAGAAACATGCCTTGCAAGGCTTTCCTGATTTACAGGCAAGCAATAATTGCATTGCAATTTCTAAAGGTTAAGTCAGGAAACAGTGAAGGTCATAGTCAGCACCTCTCCGGAGCGCCTTGCTGGCTTGGGATACATATATACACAACTGCGATCTTTCCTAAGTTAAACAGTCTTGGGCTCTCGGTAGAAAGCTCTTGGTTTCAAGCTCCTTAAACACCATTAAAAGCACTGCCAAAGCTCCCAAAAAAGGGGAAAAAAGCCCTGATTGTGTATAATGGGACAGTTTCCTACTCCACACTGCTTGTGCTTCCCCCACTTACACTTTCTGCGACACTGCTGGTTTTTTGGAAAAAACAAACTTGTTTTGCTGACTGCTTAAGGCAAGTAAACATGCCAGGGCATTTCTCACAGATGCATGATATCTGACAAAATGCCAACTAGCGTCACTGCACTCAGTCAGCCTACAGACTTATCTTCCTTATTTCAATGAGATCTTACCGTTCAGTCCTTCTTCCCAGAGCACTGTTAAGTTGCTGCATAGACTTTAACAATTTAACAATTTTATGTCTCCTTAAACATATTTCAATGGCCAAAATATTTAAGTTTGCATACACCACCGATAAAGCACTTCTAAAATACATCACTCATAAGAATGCCACAGTCATTCAGAAGACACATAACTTCATGCTATTTAATAACAAAATTCAAGAGCGACTAAGTTAATTTTTCTTGTTTTGAAATAATAAGATTCTTTCACATATTAGATAACAGTGATGTTTAGTTAGTTAAACCTCCAGCAGACTCAACTGCTGCTGTTCCTTGATAGTTTGGTTGGTCATCTCCGTGCCAAACACAATGGTCATAAATCAAAATCCAATTTCCCATATCTTGGAAAACTACAAGTCTGGATCTGAACGCTCATACTCAAGGCTCTAATTTGCAGAAAGTTATCTTTTTAAAGTGTAATTACTCCTTGAGAAATGCTGGAAATTATGTCTTCTCTTTACATCAGGTTTCCATCCCAGCTAACATTTTACACCACTAGTTTGTTATCCCCAAGTGGGCTGACTGATCTGCATTCTGTTCTGAATCATGCATCTCCATCAGCTTCACTAAGTTCCAGTTCACAATTTCCACTTAGTAACATCAAAGCGGAAGAAAAATTGATTACCTTTTCAGATGGAGCAGCCAGGTACCAGAAAATAACAAAACTTGCCAACCTGAGTGAGTGGGGCATAGGTTGTCAGACCTTTTTAAAGTTACTTTTCAAGAATTTCAATTGAAGATTCTAATCTGAATTTTTCATTTAAGTGCTTGGACTTGGCCTAACATTGCAAATCACTGGTCGAGCTTCAATTGATTTAATTCACTTAAAAGAGTGCAATGCTAATATTGAGTGATTTCCAAAGTCTCCTGCCCTGAAAGTCAAATACTTCTCCCTAACAAACTCTTTATCAGACACATTTCAGAATATTTAAAAGGAAATACAGAGATGATAGAAAACAGTCAGGATCTGCATGCAGCAGACCAGCAACAGGAAAGGATGTGGTTAAAAAATGTGCAAGTTCTATCAACGATTCACTTCAGTGTTACAGTATTTTCAGTGTTCGCGCTTTTAATTTATTTATAAGTTTCCTCAAGACATATCCTTACAGTGCTGCCCAAAAGATATATCACTGAAGTTTTCTTTTTGCCAAATTATGTATTTAATATCAAAGTGTAGAGAACTTCAGACGAAATCTTCCCAGCAAAGCTTCATATGATAAAGTACTTTCATTTCCTTATTTGTCCTGCCACATACCTTCCCCTAAAGCATATATGAACAACTAAGAAAAAGTAACTGCCTGGAAAAAAAAAACAAAAAAGCGAAAAACATATACTCCCCCCAAAAAACTAGAAAAACGTTAAAGCAGATTTTATAAAACTGGATGAGTTTGGGGTTTTCCTCCCCTTGTTTTTGTTAATTTCAAATAGCAACCAAGAGGAAAAAACGCAAAGCCGGTGCTTTCGCCCCACACCCAGTCCTCC
>NW_009200286.1:129590-129806 GCF_000690835.1 Fulmarus glacialis
AGCAGCCCGGATGCCCCCCGCGGGCGAGGTGCCGAGGCGCTCAGCGCGGGGCTACCCCCCATCGCTCCCTCGGGAGCCCACTCACATCTGCAGCATGATTTTGTTCAGGACGACGCCATCCACCAGGTCCATGTAGACGCCGAGGTTGTCCTCGTCCCCGCTCCCCAGAGCCCCGAAGGTTTTCACCTGCCGGGAGGAAGGACAGCGGGGTTGGGG
>NW_009200287.1:0-8605 GCF_000690835.1 Fulmarus glacialis
AGTGCAGTGTCCTGCACCTGGGTCGGGGCGATCCCTGGTATCAATACAGGTTGGGGGAATGAAGGGACTGAGAGCAGCCCTGGGAGAAGGACTTGGGGATACTGGTGGATGAAAAGCTGGACATGAGCCAGCAATGTGTGCTCACAGCCCAGAAAATCCTGGGCTGCATCAAAAGAAGTGTGGCCAGCAGGTGGAGGGAGGTGATTCTGCCCCTCTACTCTGTTCTGGTGAGACCCCACCAGGAGTACTGCGTCCAGCTCTGGAGCCCTCAGCACAAGAAAGACATGGACCTGTTGGAGCAGGTCTAGAGGAGGGCCACAAAAATGATCAGGGGGATGGAACGCGTCTCCTATGAAGAAAGGCTGAGAGAGTTGGGGTTATTCAGCCTGGAGAAGAGGAGGCTTCAGGGAGACCTTATTGTGGCCTACCAGTACTTAAAGGGGGCTTACAAGAAAGATGGGGACAAACATTTTAGCAGGGCCTGTTGCGACAGGACAAGGGGGGATGGTTCTAAACTAAAAGAGGGTAGATTTAGACTAGATATGGAAGAAATTTTTTACGATGAGGGTGGTGAAACACTGGAACAGGTTGCCCAGAGACGTGGTAAATGCCCCATCCCTGGGAACATTCAAGGTCCGGTTGGACAGGGCTCTGAGCAACCTGATCTAGTTGAAGATGTCCCTGCCCATGGCAGGGGGGTTTGGACTAGATGACCTTTAAAAGTCCGTTCCAACCCAAACTATTCTATGATTCTATGAAAAGCATTTTGTTAAAAGGTTTGTATGTATCAATGAACAGACCTTGGAAATACACATATTCAAGTACAGATGCCTGTTTGAAAATTGGACCTACGATTCCAAGTAAATTATATACTCCAGAAAGAAAGCTATGTGGTTTCTGAAGAATACATGGATAATAAGTGTATCTAAGTCCTATTATGCGCCAAGTTTTTCAAAGTAGGCCCAAAATAATCACCAGTTTTCTCATTTTTTTCTTTGCAAATAACTCAAATAACATATCTCTCAGAAGAAATTCGCATAGAAAAGCCTAAGAAAGAGGAATCAGGAATGGATAGAGAACAAAACAAGAAATATCTTTTTGCCACCATATAAATACATGACTCATCCACAGGCTAAATACTATGTACAGTTCTGGTCCCCTCATCTTAAGAAAGATATATTAGAACTGGCAAATATTCTGAGAAAGGTAACAAGGATGATTAAAGATTTGCAAGAGCTTTCATATAAAAAATTACTAGGCAGGCTGGGAATCTTCAGAATGGATAAAGAGGAGAAGGCTGCAAAATCATTAATGACATAAAGGAGTTAGATAAAGAATGACTGTTTGCTGTCTCTTTCAACACAAGAACCAGGCATAAACAAATGAAGATACAAAGAGCCAGGTTCAAAACTGTAGATTTTCTTCATGCAACAGGCAATAGTGAAACTCATTTTTAAAGGATATAATGGAAAATAAATCCTTTAGGGTTTCTTTACAGACAAACCACCACAGGTTCAGGAAATCCCCTGAACTAAAAATAGGTGAAACACAGGAGAGTACATGGCAGAAGTATCATATATTCTTGCTCTGTTCTTATTCTTCCCCAATACTTTTTTCCAACAGGTCTCTGTTGCCAACAGTGGACACACTGATGTTCAGTGATATAGCTCCTGAACTAGTAATGTTCTCAACACTCCTGGATTTTCTCCAGCTGCTTCAACTCTTCGTGCAATTTATTGTCTACCCCATTGGCCATGATCTTGTTGTTTCTGCCATCCTTGCCATCCTTCTGTCTTAGGAGGCACAAACTAGGGATCCTGTGCTGCTGGGGGTTCTGCCTACTGGTGAAAATATGCTCCTCCTTATCCTCTGTCAGCTCCCCCGCCCTCTTGGTAAGGTCAATCTTTTTTCCTCAGTACCATATGTGTCTAACATTGGCTCACAACCTTGGATAGCAAAATGATTTTGTGCCAGCTTTTGATATTGCTGTTTTATACATCCAGGAATCATTACAGATTTGCCTGTAATGCTCCACTTTTGGAGACAGGATGTTGGAATAGATGGACCCGTGGACCATTTCTAAGAAAACTAAATCATGTGTCACTTTACCCAAAAAAAGTACAAACACAAAAAGTGTTCAAGTTCATTAATGAATGGATTTCAAATCAAGAATTAAGATTATAGTTGTAACAGACAGTTAAGGACTGATATTTGGTATATTTTTGATGTGTCCATTGTGGAGACATGAAATTAGATCTTCATGAGTCAAGTATATTGCAAAGGAACCTTTTCTTCTGGGCCAATTACTGGGAATAATGCCACATGTCATTAAGTGGAAGTGATATTTGTATTATTTTGCAGGACTGATTGACTGTGCTCTTAGGTATGACCTATTGAGATGCAGCATTAAAATACTGAATGCTGAAATCAGTAAGTTTGGAGGAATACAATCACCAAGTAAACCAAAACAGAATTAAATGTAAATTTCCACCATAGAGCTCCCATGTGTTGGTATATGAGCCTTAGGAGAGGAGTAGGCAGGTTAGGTCTAACAGAGACTTGTTTTCTTTGGCCAGTAAACAGCTAATAATTTTTTAACTTGGCTCTTGTTTCAGATATCACATTCTATATGACTGCCTTTTTGTTCCCCTCTTTTAAGTCATTTGAGTTTCTTTAATATACAACAAGGTCTTTTAATTCAATATCAGTTTTTTGCTTAGAATAAGAAGGCAATCTACTGTGTAGTATATTAAAGGGAAGCCAAATATTTTTGGTGACAACTCAACACTTAAGGGTTCAAATCCACCCTAATGTTGGTTACCCTACTCTGTCTCTCTCAAGCCATATGGATTTTTGATTACAGTGCAGCCACAGACTTGCATAATAAATCAGTCACTACAGTAAAACAGCAGTAATGAACACATTCAGAAGTGTAACTTGTGGCGTGCAGCCATCAGTTAGGGGTCTATGGGGAGCTACCGTACCCCAGGGAGGGAGGGTGGAGCAGACACCATCTTTTCCAGAACAGCCTCACAGGATTGAGGACAGTGAAGATTGCACTCTCTGTTTTAAGTTAAGCTGACTGACTGTCAACTTGTTAACTGGAATAACTGCAAAAACTGATTTAGAGGCACTCATCAAAATGACTGTTCAGGAGCAAACTTTCATGATTTACCTCAGGCTGAGAGTACAACCTCTGGCTGTGAAAGACTCTTGCAAACTCCTCCAAGGAGCTGGACTGTGGTGAGAAGCTGGTTCTTCCTACCCTCTCCCAGAGCTGTACATTTTCCAGCATGCTGGTCTTCTGAGGGGCTTCACTGGCATAAGTCTCCAGGGCCAGCTATGAAAAGAAGGTGCCAATCATTTTACATTTTGCCTTTCAAATGACAATTACCCTTTGATTCTCTTGAGCCCCTGGCTTGCTGAATCCTGGCACCCGTACAGATTCAGGCTGGAGGCAGGCCACTGTCCTAACAACAGCACTGCTCACTTGGAAGATCATTTGTCTAGACCCACAGTATTATTTTCCAAATTTCATTTCTAATAGCCACCCACTAAACAAAAATCAATACATCCACACAAAAATACCCGATATATTTATATACTACCTTTACCACTCCATCCAAGTTCCATATGGTATTCCAATGACTGGTCTGGCTACTACTTAATAGCTTCACGCCTACTACACCTATAAAAAACAGTAACGTGGCTATAACTAAGCATGTCATGTAATCAGGTTGATTATTCAGACAAAGCACTGTGGATGTTCAAAATGCAACACAAACACCATATTTCGTTTACAGCTACGTCCTTGTTCTGAAGGCAGATACTGAAATACCTCAGATACGTCACAGCTAAATATGTTAACACTACTGGACTGTTGCATAATAGGTCAAGAGATGCCACAACATTTCTTGAGACACATCATTAAGTGGTAAAGTTTTAATCAATCATATCACATGGGAAGGAATATGAATATGGAGAACACTTTAAAAAAATCAGCATTGCAGTTTTAGGAGAAATCCACTAAGTTACACATTTCATAACTGGAGAACTGTCATGATTTACAAGTGTACAGTAGAAACCAAGACATTTAAGAGTTAAAAGAGCAGTTCAAACTTCTTAAACTCTATTTGGTGTTCATAAAACTTGCTACAGTTCATGGACCTGTTTCTTCCATCAGTTAAAGTCATATTACTTTCAAAGAATGACTCCCTTTTCTAAGCTTTAATAACCCTGGTTTTCTACTAACTGAACTTCCATTGAAACAGAGCAGTCTCTACAAAGTAGACTGGCACAGATACTTATTTGCATTAAAATTTTCATTTTCCCACTTTGATTCTTTACACACAGGCTTCTCTTGATTCATTTTTTATTTCACTCTTACTTGGCTCTCTCTGCATTTTCATTGATTTTTTTTTTTTTCTTTTTTTGCCATCTCTCTGAAACATAATGAAAACATGCTGCATTAAAGCAGACTTGGAAATAGCATAGCAGGATTGCTCATCCCAAATAAAAGCCCATTCGTTTTCTACAGTTATCTGACACCTCCTCTTTTCTAAAAAAAAAAAGAATTCCTTCTAAAAAAAAACCAAGCATACACATAGAAATAGAATTCTTAAGAGTGGCTGTCACTGTGGCCCAGTAGCTTTATTTTAAATTGTAATGTCTGACAACTTTACTGCAGAATTAACTTTCTATGTATATACAGAATGTTCATTTATGTGTTTGTTTATTTAATCATATACACACACAAACACACACATATATATTAGGAGCTACCTGCTCACTGAATATAGCTGCTGCTACAATCTCGTGCCAACAAAAATTATTGCTAAAAAATTAAGTTGACAAGCTCAGAGTCTTCACATGGGTTTCTTTAACACAAAATACAGATGCTTGCCACAATCTTCAGACCAAGTGCATCCTGATGGTAGGAATTACATCTTCAATGCGCTGTTCAGGAAGTTGAGTGCACAACTTGCATTTATAAAGCACAGTATTAGAAAGAGCATTTTAATAACATTGTGAGTGTTTATAACTTAATGAAACCCTTAATGAATGCCTTTGTTGTGGTGCAAGAACAAAATATTACATCCTACATATATTCATATTTCTTGATTAAAGATAACAAAGTCAGATTAACATTTGACTACTGTCCTTTTACGATGGCCGGAATTTTTGTCCGAATTTAACAGGTTGCCCAGCCTCTTACAGATCTGATTCCATACAGGAAAGACAGATGTTGCAAAAGGAATCAAGTGATTGTTTTTGACAGGGCAGTCAGGTTGGAATACCAGACAAAAATGCAACAGGAGAACTTTGGCTTCAACAGCAGTCTCAGATCATTCTAGCTGCAATCACACTTAGCATCAGAAGAAAAGTACACCAATGACAATATCATGCTTAGGGCAAATTTATTTAACCTACTTATACCAAGTCTGCATTTGACACTCAGTGTTCTAGTAGACAGCATTGCATTAATCATGTGTATCTGACACCATTGTTGAAGATTCTCAGACGACATCTATCACCAGTGCATGAAGTACATTTACTTTATGGCTCACTACAACTTGGAAAACAGCAAACTGGCTTCGCTGATGTTATACAGCTATTTCTACAGTCTAACTTTTGGACAAACCCCAAAAATTTCACAGCACTGAATCCCAATATACTTACAATCAAGTACTAGCTCATCTTGGAACTAGGAAAAACATTCTTTCAAATAAAGGCACACAAAGCTCCACTAATGTTTGTCAGTCTATCAAAAACAAACCAAAAAATTGTCTGAAGAATGACAAAACATTAGTAGTTTGAATATTGAACGCCAGCAACGTCTGGTTTTGTTCCATCTTCTGTTTCTACCACAAGAAAAGGCAAAACCACACTACCATAACTGCAAAGACTGTTTTCTCTCCCATCTAAATCCAATTCTGGCAGAAGGTGAATGGGGTTTTTGGACTGTGTCAAAAAGGTGAGTAAGGAGGAAGTGAAAATAGCTGCTCTGGCTCATTCACTGAACTTGCTATAGGAATGGACAAGAGCCGCTTTTTCTTAAACAAGGTGATCCCCTCAAAAAAACTGGCATCTAGTAGCTAATCTGCAAGCAGCCAAGTTAAACACCTGTATGCCAGACAAAACCAGCTGTCTATGCGTCTCTGCCAACCCATCTGCTCAATATACCTCCTACTAGTGGGTAGAGATCTTTCAGTAAATACAGTTCAAATACAAGATTGGTTTCTTTTTCCTTGTTCTCTAATCTTCCTTAGGACCTCAATTTTCAGAGCACCCCTTGATTAACTACAATGATACTACTACATTTATTATCACCAGCAGCTGGACATCAGCTCAATTTTAATTGGCTACTGTAGAGATATAAGTAACACACACACTAAATAAGTTACCATTAAACTGCTGTCGCATTTATCACCCATAGATGCACAAACACTGTGTTGCTCGAACTTTTGCCAAAAGAATTAGAAATTTAGGATAAGATTATGTTTTCAAAAAGTTAATCTTTCAAAGGATTCAAGAAGGGATTCTATAAGGTACTTAATAGAAAGCTCTTTTGGCTGTGTCCAGCATTAAGTCAAACAGTACCTCATGAAATGAAAATAAAAGTAGGTTAGCTACTACTGTAGCATATATATATTTCAGGAGGGATTGTATAGCTGCTGGATTTCAGGAAGGAAAAGGAAAACATGTTGAAGTTGCCTTTCATTTCATCTATAGCAGCTCCATGGTTACACATGCAGCTGTTACTAACAAGAAGCTGAATCTGTACCCAGGGAAGAAATGCCACCCCATGCTCCCTTCTCAGCACAGAGGTTTTCAAATCCATCCTCATAAAATGAACTTTTTCCAACTAATAACAAGAAATAGGTGTTTTTATTGCTCACATTAGTGTAACAGCAGCTGCAGAGAACCCCCAGCGAAGTCCCACAGAAACAAACCTTGTGAGAAGTCTCCGTTATCGGGCTTGAACATGGCCCACCATTTGTTCTAAACACACAACAGCATTTATTTTTCCCTCGTTGCCTAAGGACCCACTTTCTCCTTAGTTCCCAGGTCAGTTTCTCCATCTGTTTTGGGAAATATGTCAACATTTGTCTGGATGAAGTGAGTTCATTTAGAAAGACTATTTGTAATAACTTTACTCTCTTTTATCTCTCATTCTGCTCTTTACTGTGTTACTACTTTGGAGGAGGAGGAGGGGTTAAATTTGTACCAAAAGAGCACTGACCAATTTGCGTCTGAAGAGGAATGACTACGCATCCACCTTTGAAATGTTCCTAACAGCTTTGCTGTCTCTTTGCTGGGTGCAGGGAAGCTTCTCTCCACAGTGAACTCTTTGTTCACTCTTTGTTCAAATAGACTATCTGTCTATTTTCAAACCGGTAAAGCTTAACTAGTGCTACACAGGATGTGCCTGACTAGGGAAGCTAATACAAACCAGCAGGACACTTTCGGCATTGTGTACATTCCCTTTATATGATGTCACTCTTACTGCTGACTGGGGGGAAATGCATTTATATGATTTACTTTTCTAAAATATATAGGCAAAGTACAGAAACTACTTGAAAATTGTTAATTTCAGTATATTTCAACATATTTTCTGGTGCAAAATACATTAGAAGAGGTAAGGTAGAACTACATCCTCACTCCTTTCCCAGCTAGGAAATGTTTGCTGTAAAGTTTGTGGCTATCCATGAACTGCAACTTAAATATGGAACTCTACCTTTAATTTTAAATAAGCTGATGCCAAAAAGATTTTGAAAGTGCATCATTGTATTACCTAATTCTACAGTACCTTTGTAAGTATGTACATATTATTTGGTTTCAGTGTAAGCTCTGTTAAGTAAGACAGTGTTTTTCTTTGGATGGAATAGTCTGGAATAATAAGTATATTATCAGGAATTTATTACAGTCAACTCTTCTACTGATATGGATTCACATGTCTTTCAGCCTTCCTGATTCAATTTCTCCAAATAAATGATGGGGTGTGGGGAAAGAATACTCACATTTTTCTGAAGGAAGAATTTATACAGTATTTTGAATTTTTACATGTATTATTTCATCATTGCATCTTCTTAGCAGAGAATGGGATGCATGTCCCATGGATGTGCGCCATCTTTCAGAACTGAATCCTTCTAGAGGGAAAGGAGGAGGAGGAAAGACATTATAATTGCTGCTATAGCTTGTCTTCATAGAATCACTCATGGCAAAGTGAACAACTATTCACTGAGCTCAGTCTTGAGCAGAAAATTATAGATTAGAGATTGGGGCATTGAGGTTCTTATCCACAGAGCTGTTTATTTGGGTGTGTTTGGGGTTTTTTTGTTTGTTTGTTTGTTGGGTTTTTTTGGGGGGCAGAGGGGCATCATCTTCATCTTAGAGCTTGGATGCTATGAAAGCTGGTGCCTTATTTTGGACAGCTGCTCTATTTCTTAACTCTGGCTTCTCTTCTCTCCAAGATTGCCCTGCTAAGAAGGGTCACCTCAGGTCCTGGAAGAGATGATGCTGAATGGCTATTTACAACCAACCATACTCAGAAAAAGTAGCATCAATTTCATGTTCAGTCTGGCTCTAATTGCTGATGGTTCAG
>NW_009200287.1:8636-26075 GCF_000690835.1 Fulmarus glacialis
CCGGCCCCACACATCAACAAGAAAGGACAGCAGCCATTCCAATGTGAGCTGTGCCGTTCATACTAAAACCTGTGCTGACTTTTATGTTTCTTTTATGGATATCTAGCCCTGGATATATAATCCTTTCTTTTCTTCCTTTTAATGTTGTTATTTTTAATTAAAAATATTTGGGGTTAAAAACATATGGATACATTTTATAGGAAATTATTTATGTTAGTGGTATAGAACTGCATTACTTGTTTAACTATGTATTGATCCCATTCAACTTGAACTGGCAGAACTCTTAAGAATAAGGCACTTTTGGGAAGTTCTGTTATTTTTAACCACACCTAAACCAGAGGTAAAAACCAAATTATTTTCAATTTGGACTCAAAAGCAAAACTATGCTCTTGAATTCAAATTCAGAGCTGTGATTCTAACCTCCTCTCATCCATCATCAAAAATGTGGGATGGAATGGTTCTGAGTAGGAAGATACATCTCAAGTTCCTTTCTATTTTTAAGTAATGTTCACCCTACTTGCTACTGTCAGAGTGGCAAGAACTCAAACAGAATATCCACATCAAGGTCAGAGTTCACCCCTCTAACTACTGATTTGTGTGAGGGAATGTGAGGAATTTAATACAGGTTGCAAATTGTTCCATTTCCCTTCATTATTTTCTCTGTGTCAGATACAGTTCTTTGGTGGGTGTTTGTTTTTGCAACCATAGTGATGAGATATATTTGCTGGCTGCAGTCAAAATAATTCCAAACAGTTATCTACCGGCATCATTTTTTATTTAGCAAATCCAGACATTTGCCTGCTTTACACCCAAAGGGTAGGAATTTGGAGACTATACTCCCAAAATAGCTCTTAAATTATTTTTCTCAATCAGACCAATAGTTTACTTTTTTTATACATTCCCACAAAAAAATCAAGATCGCTCCTCACACCAACACAGAACTGCATCCATTCAAAATTTTATTATTCCATTCCTGAGAAAAAAAAAATCAGATAATCTCATTTAAATCATAAATAAAAATATGCTTCAGAGCAACTTCCTTTATAACATGTGTGCAATAAATCACTTTTCCCACAATGCTGCTCTGCTACTACTCCTCTTGGTGTGAAAAACTGTCAATATATGATTTGACAAACTGCTGACAAAACCAACTTGATTTTAGAACCATATAAGAATTAAACACTCACTGGGAGATCATAGTTATCTGACAGCAGTGTATTTAAAAGCATGTGTGTATATGCATATAAATACACATTGGCTAGTTGACTTTACTGACCTTGGATGTAAGCAATGATTTTGACAGATCCATACTGCTCACAGCTTTGAAGAACAGAGTTTAACCCCTTCTGATTAGATTGGAGGCTCTGATTACAATTTTTGTTGGAGTTGTGAGTGATAGTGGGATAGTAACCTTTTCAGCTGCTGAAGTAAAAATCCATCAAGGACTGTGAATTAGAGCCCTCAGCAACTGCCGCTCACAGGAAAGCAAAACCTGAACTTTATGGCAGCTTGCTCTGCTACACCAGACTGCGTCTTCTCGGGACAGGAACATTCTCCAGCTAGCCACCCCTCCCACTGGCCTGATAGCATCTAGCAGGAGAATAGGCAGAGAGCTGGAAGCAGGAATCTCTTTAGTCATGCCAGCATGAATTGGCAGAGCTTGGGATTCCAAGCACGTATTCATATGAGCAGGCCTTATTCTCAGACCTGGAATAGCCCCATTGATTCAATGTATCCAAAGTAATTGGATTATGAAACAAAAGTAAATTCTATCCTCATGTTTTCTCTGCATCACTTCCTATTGATATGTGGTGCTTTTGATTCTATTTTCAAAAAGAGGAGGCCATGGCTGCAATATAACTAGACTTACAGTGTAACCAGTGTAATAGTGCTGGGAAGCCTGTGGATGGTGAAGAGCTGAATATGCTGGTAGGAAAGGTAGGAGGTACTTGATTTGGGGAACCATCAGTGGTTAATATTCTTTCAAGTAACTCTGGGCAAGTACCCAGCTACTCTGAACTCCAGAACTGTCACTCAGCAAGCAGTTATTTTACTAACACTCACTGGCCACCCCCAGGAGCTGCTCTAAGCCATTATTGGAAGTAGCAGAGGACTAAAGTTAAATTTTTTCGTCAAATTACAAAATGAGATTGATTGTTGAAAGGAAATTAAGGCATAATCTTGCTCACGTAAACTGGAATCAGCAAAATACTTTTTGTCTCTGGCACACAGTTTGAATCCAATCTGAGGACAGAGACCATTTTAGGGGCTTCAGCCTGTTGCCTGATTGACAGCTTTCCAACATACTCACTTTCCATCATGAAGAACGCATTGTCACAATGACTGTAAGGAACTCTTTGTGCAGGAGCGAGTTTAACAATACAGCATTGTAGGAACAATTTTTTTCCCTTTCATTAATGAAGATGTATAGGACATTAAGTACTAGTCACTGACTTTGCATCGTTTCTGTTAGAAGAGATGGTATCTGCTGTTGCCAATTTAAGCAGGAGTTGGGATGGCTGTCAGAGCAGTTGATGTCCTGCAGGATGGGTGTTGCTAGTGAGTATTATTGTTTAAAAATAAAAATAGTTTCTAAACAAAATGTTGTGGGAGGATAAAAGTTCAGTTAAGGTTGGGCAGTGGCCAGCCTGGGTTTCATGGAGTAATTGCTAATTGTGTAAGCTCTGCCCAGTGCTCTGTTTACCAAGGATGTTTTGCCCATTTTAGCTGAGGTGGGGCTCATTTCCTTAACAGACACAGAACAGAGCTGCAGTCTGCTCTGTATCCTGCTCGACAGAGCATGCTCAGATCCTTAGGCATTCACAAAAAGTAAAAGTAACTTCCCCCCCCTTCCTGCTATATAGTGGGCTCAGATAAAAGGATCAGGATGTCCCTCACATTCAATATTTACCTTCTTGCACTTGTATATTTCAGAAACATTCAAGGTCAAGTGCAATTCAGTGCTTGCCCCACTTGTCCTGTCAATCCTTCCTGTCAGACTCGCTTTAAATGCAGCATTCCCAGTATTCCATTTTGATCATCATTGCAGGAGAGCAGTATAAGAAAATGAATGCACAGTCCCTGCCTTGAGTTTGTTCAGTAATTCCTGCTCACAATTAATAACAGTACAGCAACACATGTGGTGTGATGATATTAGCAAACGTCAGTCCTGACTGCAGTCGGAAGAAAGCTAAAATTTATTTATTGCAAAAACTCGCTGTGGGTTACAAGCTCTATAGTGGATATTCGTGCATTCATGTAAGTGATTTACCTCTCATAAGAGCCACTAGCTAGAAAACCACAGAGTATAAAAACATTGCTTTGTTTGTTAATGAGCTCTTTTCTCCTTCATTACAAAATTAACCCAAGACTGAATCAAATAAAGAAGTGTTTTAAATAACCTAAAACTTAAAGCATGTGGTATCTGATTGAAAGAATGGTTTTAGGATGCACAGAATTCTCTGCCAAGAATTCAGAAAAAACAGCCACAATACTTCTGCAAATCAGTACTAGGTCAGAGGATTATAATTATCATTCTACTATGATTATTCTTCTCATGCCACACTACACTGGTGATTTCTGCTACAGTTGCAGTTAGGGCACGCACTTCTACTTTGCTATGTTGTAAACGCCACATTCTTAGAAATTTTTCAGATGTCGTGAGGTATTTATATAGTCCCATGCTAGATCAAGACACTTGAACTAGTATTCTGAACCCGTTACACAGAACTGGGTAGCCCATATGGAACTGTGTAGCTGTATTACACGTAATGGCACTGGAGTTAATTATGTGTGCAACAGCAGTCTTAACTATGAATTCCTCAGCCTTTGCCAAGTTACATCTAGAACATGGAAAGCCTTGTATGACTGTTTGTTTAACAGGAGTATGATCCACATACCTCACCCTTAAAAACAAGGAGAAAAGGGTTGAGTACATCAGTCTTTCACTTTTAACAATGACACTGCACTTGAGAAGGCAACAGATACCAAATAAAGCAATTCCTTGCACCCTGTCCCAAATCTGAGTCATAGCCCTAGGGACCTCAAGGCCTCTGAATAGTATTTCCTTTGCCTGTTGTCTTTAGCTTATTAGCACACCCATCTGACTGAAGGAGACTGCTACTGATTATGTACCACCTTCAACAGTAAGACAGGGTGGGTCCTGGGGGGGAAGGATGTGTGAAGTGCCGTGGAACAGAAACTGCGGCAAAAATTTTACGCAATATTGTTCCCTGGGGTTTAGACACACCAGTGCTTGAGAATGTGGTGCACCTGCTGAAAAGGAGGGACAGCCAATTGGGCAAAATTTGTGGAAAAGCAGAAAAAAATCCTACCTTCCAGGAAAAATTGCTTTCTGTTGAATTTATTTTCACAGCCTTCAACATACCCCTGGCAAGTTCTATTTACAAAAAGTGGCATGTTTTGTGTTTTGGCCAGGCTCACTGCACATCTAATACCATGAGTTTTGTTTCCACTCTCTCGTATTCCTGCGTGCCACACTCCCACAATTCTCTACAGCAGAGTTTGGCTGTCATACTTCACAAGATTTCACGGACAGTGAAAACTACAAGCTTATTATAAAATACTTAAGTCCACTGCTTCTGGATCATGTTGGAATTACTGAGAATACTCATATTAGCTCCACAGCAGGCTTCTGTGATCCTGCCCCAAAACCATCTGACTTACTGCAAATGCGCTCTGTGTTTGTTCTGAACATGTAACATGAACGTATCTGGAATCTCCAAGCTGCACAGTGTCTCTGCCTAATCTACTGAACATCCATAAATCCTGGACAAATGTAGAAAAAGCTCAAATTCCTCCAGCAAACAAATTTTCAGATGGAAAAAGAAGACATACACAGAAAAATCAGACCAATCAGACCCTAATTCAGAGATTCCTTGCAATCCCAGTGCTCTCCTTTTTCAAGAAGGATGTGGGCACACATTCTCCCTTTTTTCTATGCCAGGCTTCTGATCCTTCCACACAGAAGTCAGTGTTTCAGACATATCATGTGACACACAGAAATGTCGTTGAGTTGAAGAAAAGATGCTGCCTAATTAGCTTGGCACTTATTTAAAAAGAATGTTTACTATAAACAGGGCAAACAAGAACACATACCAACACAAAGCATCCCCCGATGCTCTTCCACTACCTTTTGCTTTCCCTTTAACAACAGAGCATTTTCCAGTTATCTAAATTAACCCTTCTATTTTCCTCCTCAATCAAAAAAACAAATAAATAAGAGCTGTATCTCCTGGTGCAGTTTCACAAGAATCTGAGCAAAACAAAAAAAAGGGGAAAAATTCTGTTTCCATTCTCTCTTATGCCATTCCTCCCTTCTCTGCCGTGGTCCCACCCTTGCCCCTTGCCCCAACCATGGCACTAAGCAAATATTTGCATGAAACAATTCAGTTTATCAACTCAAGAAAATCCTGACCTTTTCATGCTGGGTGAACAGGTTGAAGTGGCTCACAGAGGAGTCTGTCAAGGGCTAGACCAGACACAGAGTAAGCACTGGGTGCGGTTAGCTGGGAGCAAAGGAACAAGATTATCCTTTCAGCAGCGGTAAACTACTAGATCAGCTCACCTTGCCTCATGGCTTAAAGGTTTACCTCTAAACTCTTGTAGCCATGTAGATAATCCACTTAACCCAGCATCTTTACAGGGACTATGGGGAAAGAATATGCTTAGCCAACAGGTTCGGACTGCTGTATGGACCCAGAGAACTTAGCAGCAATTCAGAACTCCCTCCTCTGCCACTGAAGGAGGAGAAAAACATCTTGATAGCACTTCTTGTCCAGATCTCGAGACATGGCTGCATTTACATTCCAAACATCCGGGGGGACTGCTCCTTTGGTAGATACCTAAAAGAGAAGAAGTAGAAAGAAAGAAGGAACCAAATGAGAAACTAAGTGCATCTACTTCTCTCTGCTTGCTTTCTCTGTTTGTTCATCTTTAATTCACATTTCAGCATTGTAAGTGGTAACAATGAAGCAAATTTACTTTAAATAAATTGTGAAAGGATTACTTCAGGATTTCACTTCTCAATAGCAAGAACAAAATAAAAAATAGCCCTATTTTGTAAAACAGGGCCAGTTTAGAGTAATACATTGCTGAATAGCTATCCTCTGGTTCTCCCACTCCATTCAGCTGCCTCTCCCCAAAACAGGCAATAACTAAAATACATAGAGGTGGCCATAGAGAAACTATTGCTATTTCATGATCTTTGGAACTGAATAATAGCTGAAGTCATAATTAAAAAACAGGAAATAGATGTTCTCCTGACATCTGGGTGAATCAGTGCACACCCAAGAACACCATAGCACATAATCTCCACACTATACTCGTTCTGTTGGTCTCTCTCATGTTTGTCTCACTCTATGCCATACACTAGGCACACAACCCATAGTAATTCCAGTGAGCCATTTTCAGATAAAGTCATGTTAATGTGTAGTATATAATATTGCAGAAGGACTGATTTCCAAACAAATGTGCCCTTTAAAAGTATTAAGGAGCACAGCTTCCCAGAAAAGAGAGTAATTTCTTTTGCATGCTAACAAAATCTTACTTTGTTTTGTTTGAGTTTTTTTTTTAACAGAGACTCACATTTACCTCAGGAAATCCTTTCAGATGTCAGAAATTAATCTATTTTAGTTAAATGAAAAGCAAAACTGTCTCTCAAAACTTTATTGAAATCAAAATATATGGAAATAGAAGATTACCTTTCAGCAGAATTTAGGAGGAAATTCTGCTTTTGGCCATATCCATGTAATTTATTAGTACAAAGAAAGATATAGTTTATTATGAAAGGTCGGAGGAAGTCTTAATGTTTCTAATATCACTTTTGCTACTTGCTGTTTATGCAGAATAACAGCAATTATAGGTCAGTACACATTGCTAACTGCTTTATTCCTAAAGTTTATAATTTCTAAAATTATGTTCCATAATCAAACAAAACAATACCATAATATAAGAGCATTAGTTTTAATGAAAACCAGTTACGTATCAGTCTTCAGCTTAATTTGCTCTTCACAGACCCCAGAAATAAAGAGATTAACTATTGCAAATCCTCCTGGTACTTTACATTTAATCACAAGCAATTTATGATAATTTATTCCACATGTCTGATACCACTGAAAAAATTTGCAAATAAAGCTTGCTGATGCCTCCAGGAAGTGAGCTGTTCATTCTGTTCTAATATTAGCAGCAGACTACAGCAATGCAACATGTAATATTCATTCCATACCCCCAAACGTCGTGAGCCATCGTTTTATGCACGTACAAAACAAACAAGTGCCTGATAGTGATTGGGCCGAGGAAATCTGTCACATGAGTACTGAAGGACTACCAAGAACTGAAAAAGAAACTTTGCTGATGTTTCAATCCAATAGTAGAAGAGTATCAGAATTAATTTGCTTCTTTTTTCATAATTGAAGGAGGTCTCAAAGGAAGAAAGTACTTTGAACTATGGCATATATTTTCCCTTCTTGATATTGCATACACCCACAGTGCTGGGGTTTTTTCCTTTCTTTTTTTTTTTTTTTAATCAGATAGATTTTTGAAAAGCAAAGCTTTCTTTTTAAACTCAGATGCTGTAATAAAGGGGTTGACTTCTAGGGTACTCTCACCAATGACTGGCCGACATACCCCTTCTATGACAACCAGGGGTTTGCAGCTCCTGCTGAATTTGATGGCAGTGAGATACTATGGACTCACTGATTAGCTCTGTCTTGACTCTGGATGAGCCAGAGCACCTGGCTCTCCCTCAATTTACAGTCAGAATTAACCAGAAAACCTACTATTGGCACATTCAACTTCTAATTTGGGAAAAGAAAATACTGTCTGGCAAGCCTGCAAGGCTGCTGACTCTGGTCTGCTGGAACAACGCAAATCATACTGCTCTGCGCTGCATCCTGAGCTAATTGGTCTTTCTTTAGCTCGCACAAATCCTTTGAAATTGGTCTGTGTGAAGAGGAACCTGCGTAACATATCCACCGCATCTTCTCATCATTCTATGTCCAGCTTTAGGCGTATAAATTGGACTTTCTGATGTGATTTTTTTCTGAGGTGTTTTTTTGCTTCCATGTGAAAGCAGAGCATGGAAGTGCGTGTAGCATTTTTGGGAGCTTTCAGGTTCCATTAGGCAAACTAGCACTCACTAGGAAATAGTGGCATGAAAATGCCTGTCTAGCAGCTGCCTAAATGGCCTCCAGTTCTTATCAGCAGACAAAATACAGTAAAGTGTGTATTTAGACTGCAGAGAGAGGCCAGGTTGGCATTTTTATTTAGATGTTAATTATGCTGATAAATTAATAGTATTTTCCCTTTGTCCATATTTTTGAAAGAGTTTCAAGGCTGGCTTTTTTTCCCCTCCTTCTAGAAGCACTTGTTCTCTATCTTCCTAACCATAGCTCTTCCCTGAACGCTGCAAACCTAATTATGAGAGGACTAAAAGAATTGATTAATTTCCCAGTAGCACCATGTCTTCAGTCACCATGTGTGACCATTAAGTAATGGTTAGGTTTCTTAGCTTGCTGTCTTTTTAAACCCATCTTCTGGCCTGCAGAGAGCAGCAGTGCCAAGCACCAATAGGTGTCTAGGCACAAAAAGTACTATTGACCCTGACATTCAGATTACTAATTCACTTCCAGTACTTGTTGGAAGCATTATTTTTCAGATGATATAACATCTTGCTATATGACGTGGTAGAATCCAAGCTAGCAAAACTCAAAGAAATCCTGCATTATTAAATGTCTTCAATCATTAATAAATAAATCAGTTTCTTCTTGAAACTAAGTTAAAACCACAAAGCAGGTTTAAAAGGCTAGAAGTACTTGTGTCACTGGGTAACAAAACATGAATTCTGAAAAATTAAAAAGATAAGTTCAATTTTCTTTTTGCAAAGATGGCAAACAGAAAAACACAAAGAATCCTGGAGGCCTTGGTTTCTCCACAGTAATTCTCATTAACATAAATTTATAACAATATGTATGTGAAAACTGAATTTTTAAAAATGATCCCCCAAGTAAAACTCAATCACACTGGAGTTTTGAGACCTTTGGTTGACCCATGCATGGCTCAGGTGTGATTCTGGGCAATCTGTTGATTTCCCCATTCCAGGATATTCATTTCAGAATTTTGTTTTTTTTCATGTTGCTGTCATCTGTCACCCAGAGGGGTTTGGCCAGTTCAGTTATTTCTGCAGTAGCCAAACAGAAAAGGCAGAATGTTAATAACAATATAGCACTGCCAGGAAATAGTCATGAACGGTGAATTCAAGGCTGTACTAAAAGAACTGTAAGCAGGTGTCAGATGAATAGTTTTAACGAAAATAGATGCCATATCCTAAATATTTCAATTAGTACCCATAGACAGAGGGAATTAAGATTTAACAATTAGAACTTCTGCTCACGCCACTGCTTCTGTTCTGACACAAACAGATTACACACCCAGATTAATCTTGGGAATAAGATTTGAAATAATCATTAATTTTCTTTAGAAGTAAGAAAGAATGCCCTTGAGACCTGGTTGGTGTGCCATCTCTGTATGATTCATTTGGCTTTGAAAACCAGAAGCATTGTTACACATCTGATTGGGGAATATTACTGTTTAATAGATCTGAATGCAGTGGGTAGAAATAGAAGTTTCTGTAGCCCCTGCAATCAGATTAGGTAACATTTTATTTAAGTTTTAAAAATAAAATTCCTGCTATTTTTGTCACCTGGGAAAGTTCTCAGACATGTAAATCACTAAAACTGCCCCACATATTTCAGTAGAATTCATGCCATGTTTACAAGCAAATATAAAATGAGGAAATCCTTCTCAGATACAAAAGCTCTTACTGCCTATTGTTTTTCCCAGATTTAAGCATCATTTCCTGTTATATACCAGAGTTTTTAATGTTAATCCACTACTGACATGTCATTTTTATGGGCATTTTCAAGAGTTCAAATGACAGCATGTTGAGCATTTTAGCAATTCTTAGCTCTCAAGCAGCTCCTGTTTTCTTTGAAATCCAAAATATTAAACAGAAATTACATGAGCGCATACACCATTCTGTCATATGAATGATGATCTTTGAACACATTTCAGGAAAAAGTGTGTGCTATTCTAAACAGTTTTAAAAATAGCTTCTGTGCAGACAGATTGATTTCTGCCTAGTGGTATTTTGTTCTCTTCTGTCTGTTTAAACGAATCACCTTCACACCATAAAATGTGAGAGAAAATGGAATGATGAGTAGGGGAATGAGTGATATGTATGGGAATCTCAAGGATGACACAGTTCCATTGTGTCTTTGCAGTGTTAATCTTTCCAGCTGTAAAATTACAGAACACTTAAGTCCAGGATTTTAGGGCAGGTTCGGTATGTCCTTTACTGAATCTATGGTTGGGTGGGAGACTCAGAAATCTTTCTGTAGGAGACTTTCTGTTAAAGACCAAATGCATGGCCAATCCAATTTGCAGAAACAGTTGTAGCTGTTGCTTTTCTACCAGTAAACACTAAAGCAGAGATTTGGAGTAATGCTCAGAATAAAAGATAAAAATAGAATTGAATAATTGCCATTTTGTCAACATACGTTATATCTACATTAGCAAGTAATTTGGGCACAATAGGAATGGATCAGTACACCAAAACAATTTGTTCTCAGGCCTTTGCGCCTACACAATCTACTTTTCTAGGGTTTCACTTTGGACTAGATTTAGTCTGGTCCCCAGATTGAATGTCTCCTACAGGTATGGTTTTACATCAGCCAAAGGATCAGTCATTGGTACAGACTGCAATGTCCCCATCAGGGCTTGGAGCAAATGAGGTGCAAACCTAGAATGAAGTTTCTTGTTTAATTTTCTCCAAGAACAGATTAGCTCACATGCGCCAAAACTATTCTGCAAACCAATCCAATACACTGGAATTTGCCCCCCAAAATGCTATGTCTTCAAACCAAAATGCTAATGTGGATAACTTTCTTCTTAGACCACTTTGTTCTCATGCACTATATCATCATCTAATGGCCATTTCCAAACATTTGATTTTCATTCAAAAACCTGTATCAATTCATCTCTTATCACATCCTCTCTCCCACAAGGCACTCTCACAGCTGGTACCTCCATCTTCTCCAGTAACCCTCCTCCTGGTCAGTAGGAAACCCCAGGAATGGGCGTCCTTGCTTGACAGGTCTCCTATTATAACTTGGCTAGACCTTCCCAACCCTTGCAAGAGGCTCCCTTCAAGAGTTCCAGGTCAAAGAATGAGCACTTGCTTGTACTTTTTCAATCTAAACTAGAATTCATTTTTTTAAATATAAAAAATAAATTGCTGTGCAGCTTTATCAAATCTATGCCCTTATAATATGATGGAAGACGGAAGGTAAACAGTCATTTCTTCAAATTCATTTATTCAGAACTGTCTGTGGTTTCACCTTTCCAAATGAATTAGCAGCTGCTTTAAGTTCATGGCACTGTTACATTAGAAGCCAAGTCCTCTTTTAACACAAGCAGAAAAAGCAATGAAAGTTTCTTCGACAACATTGTTCCAGGACTCCAGTCCTGGCCTGATGGGATTGTACCTCCCAATCCATTCTCTCCCTCTTCACTGAGATTATCATCAAGAATGCAGTATAGTGTTTGTTGCAATGTTCTTCTCCGGGAAGTGGACTGTTCACAGCAACTTGTTTTACAAAGCCCAGAAGTTAACATGATATCAGCATGAATTCTATCTTTCAACTGGACCCAAATCTAAACTAATGACCATGCAAAGACTATGAAACAATCACAAGGAACTGAATGGCACATGGAATTGATATTTGAACCATGTAGTCTGCTGTCAATCCTATATATCACTTTGGTTTTAGATATGGCCGCATAGTACAATTTGCTGGCCCAGCTATCACCCTTACACCTGTGTCAACTGGATCTTGTGCAATTACAAACACTAGCAGGATAAAAGGCCTACTGTCTAGCTCATACATTGGTTAGTCTACAGCAACTTTATTCCAAAAGCTGTATGAAAAATACAGAATGTACATGTAGGACTGGAACTGATTGATAGATATACAACTAGTGGAGGCACTGTATTTCATTCCCCTATATGAAAAAAGCAATGGACAAAATACCTACAATAATGTATCTGGAGGATTTAACAGAAGATATTGCTTGCACTAAACTTAGTTTATTATCACTAAAACCAACTGAGAATGCTCAACAATCCTAGAGTAAAATGATCTGCAAAATGGAGAGGCCTGTTAGTGAATCACTCCAGGGAAAGCTCAGCGGCTTACAGAAGTTTTACCAAAACTTAACAAGATCATGAGTTTTAAAACTCTTAGTTTGTTCAGTGCTCATGCGTATCAAAGGGTCACTGCCAGCATTTTCAAACTAACTTAAAAAACAAGCAAATGAAATTATTTATATTCCCTTCCTCTGCAACTTTGAGAATGTATGATTTTGACATTACAAGTGAAAATTTAAATAGAAAAACAGAAAGGCGTAATATAACTCAGAGTCTGCAAGTCTTCTGTTTTTGTTCTTACTTTTCTGAATGCTCGGGTCTACTCAGGTCTCACAAAAGGACAGCTTAAGAATGAAATCTTCTTCTACAACAAGAAAAGGCTGAAGATGCTGTACTCATGAGTACAAGAAACCAAACTCTACATAAAAATTGGCCTAATGTAACAGTAATATATGAATTCAGTGTCACCAGATATAAAGATAAATGAATGAACTGAAAAGTACACATAGAAATTGCATGAACGAGCTCAGTTCTGCTTTTTGGAGACTTGAAACAAATATTTATTCCATAAATTTGCAAGGCTAAAAGCTTTAAAGATATTTATGCTCACTTCTTATTTGGCTAGTATTCCTTCACTGCTTGTGAGCTCACTGACTACTTAAACACAGCCTAAGACTCTAGGTACTTTCACAAAATAAAGTCACATTTAAAGCAATACACACAATAAAGAAAACCTAACATGTTGATTACCCATAGCCCCAACTTCTAAGAATCATTGAATGCAATGAATGAGTTATCACTTTTGAGGGAGAAAAAGTTGGAGGGATGCAGGATTAATAAATAGGCTTACTTTTTTATTCTAAAGATGGTGTTACCACATCAGACTGATTTCAGATATGAAACAAAAAATTCCACATACCTCAGACCTTTTTCATTACCCACCTTGCCAACCTCAATGAAGCCAAAGCTGGTGCAAACTGAGAGGAGACTGTGCAACTGCACATGCTTCACTAGCTTACAGAGGATCTAAAAGACAGAGTAAAAATATTCACAGGCAGAGAAGCTTTATCTACAGTGGACCTCCTACCAGGAACTGCCCTGGTATTAACAATAATGGGAAACATTTGCCTGTAACGATCGCCAAACAAAACTACCAGTTATCCATTGAAGACAATGGCACATTGAATATCTGCTAGCTACTCAACAGAACTTGTTTTTCACTTGACCATACAACAAAGAATTAAAATCACCGCAGATGGATGCTTCCTCTTTTTTGTGTAGAATTTATTATATGTTCTGTTCTCTTTGTCACAATATTGAAGGGGGAGGTATTGTTAATATAATTTCACCACTGTCCTCAGTAAAAATGAGTCTAATTAGGGTGAAATGGTATTTTATTCACTAAGAAAACAGGCATCCATCCTAAATTCCTTTCAGTGACTAAGGCATGATGACACATTTGGCATTAATTACATAGTGGTGCTATAACACTTATTTGCAGTGACTGCCACTAAAAATATTTTCCTACTCCTACCTTCAGAAAATCTCTAGAAATAATCAGTGTAACCTGCAGCAAAAATCAATTTCCAAGGAGCAGAGTACTTTGGAATATCTACCGTTATAAAAAAGCACCAAGGGATTATTTGCTCTTGACCACATTGAGAAAAATCATTGTCTCACTGCCTCCTCTTCCTTCCTGAAATCCTTCCCTTGTTCTCCAGTGTGTCCACAAGGTTGCTGGAATTATCATTTGCTTTGCTTGACACTCATCATATTTCATCTCCTCTTTGAATCTCATTTACAGGCTTCAACTACCCTTTCCAAACTTCCTGTCTTTACTCTTCATGTCCGTACAACAACTCTGTCATCACCTCCAGTGCCTGCTTTGTCTCTAGACCTTTGTGCTGTCTAGACAGCTGAGGTAAAAAATGCACCTCAGTACTTTTTTCAGAAAATACACAAATATGTTATTCAGGATACTACCATGTCAAAGCCTGGGGATTAGAAATACATGAGAATAACATGTTGCTGAAAAGAATGGTAAGACCACTACAAGATTCCATCTGCTACCAGACCAGCAAGCTGCTTCTAGTGACAAGCATGAAGGGATAACAGTCTGGACAACAAAAATTGCTACAAGGATGACGGTTTTTTAAATTTTTTTTTTAAATTTCAGTGCTTTGAATTGCCTTTTTTCCTTTTTGCAGTAATGGCTAGTATAAGCATATAAGCAATGTTACTCCAGCTATAACACAAAAAATCTGGACAGCTCCAGGTACCACTTAGCCATCCTGTACTGAAATGCCTATCTTAAATCATTAAGCAATTATGAACTATACTAGAAGAAAATTGCCCTTAAAACCTTTTTTCTCAGAACTTCACTTCTTTTTCCAAGCCTGCAAGTAATCCTAACAATGAAAATGGTAACATAGAAGAAGTTAATTTAAGTTATTATACCTGACAAAAAAATGCAAAATTTATCATAGAATCATAGAATCATTAAGGTTGGAAAAGCCCTCTAAGATCATCCAATCCAACTTGCAACCCAACACCACCATGCCCACTAAACCATGTCCCTAAGCGCCTCATCTACACGTCTTTTAAATACTTCCAGGGATGGTGACTCCACCACTTCCCTGGGCAGCCTGTTCCAAGGCCTGACCACTCTTTCAGTAAAGAAGTTTTTCCTAATGTCCAGTCTAAACCTCCCTTGGCGCAACTTGAAGCCATTTCCTATCACTAGTTACTTGGCAGAAGAGACCAACCCCCACCTCGCTACAACCTCCTTTCAGGTAGTTGTAGAGCACGATGAGGTCTCCCCTCAGCCTCCTCTTATCCATACTAAACAGCCCCAGTTCCCTCAGCCGCTCCTCATAAGGCTTGTGCTCCAGGCCCTTCACCAGCTTCGTTGCCCTTCTCTGGAAACGCTCCAGCACCTCAATGTCCTTCTTGTAGTGAGGGGCCCAAAACTGAACACAGCCTGTCTCAACAATCATTGTAATAATTGCTAACAAAATCAGCAAAATCCATGTTTTCATGTGCCTCCCAAGGATAATATGTGTTATCCAGTGTACCCAATACCCTGGTTTTGTCTCAGATGTGAGGAAGGCTGAAGCTCTAGCTGGAAGTTTTTACAGCTATAAGAGCTGACCTAATAATGTAAAGATGACAATCCAGAGTTGGTCCTCTATGCTGCCTGATGACCTCAGTTTGAAAACATCAAAGTGGATGAACGCTAAGAGAACACTCATTGGAGTTTGTTAGCTTGGTCTGTGGTCCCCAAACTCCTGGAGTTTTCAATATGCATAACATTTCCTCCCTATTTTCCAACTTGTAATTTTTGGGCTATAAAAACTATTTCCCCACTCTGAAAGATTACACATCTCACTGGTATGCTATTGTTAGAGGAAGACACAATAAAGGAGGACATATTATAAAATACATAGGGGAAAAGGTTGGGTAGAGATGGAAAAGTTCTGAGCACAGAACTAAAGTGAAGTATTTATTAGTGAGAAAGGAAAAACTGAGGGAATGATTAAAATATTATTTACATATTTATATTTCCATAGGCAATTGAAAATTTGTTTATAACTGCAGCTAAGTATAATGGAATGATGTGAGGCATTGCTGGAGAGTTATTAACTGCTTTTATCACTTAACATACTGAGAAGGCACAGAATTTCTATTAGCTGGAGACCCTTCAAAACCTATTAGTACTCTGTATTCTTGAGCATAGAAGTTCAAAGTTCATGATCAACTTATATCGGGTAGCTGCTCACCCTACATCAATTTCTCTACCTATAAAGCACAGACACCTTATTTTCAATTTCTCTACCTGTAAAGAACAGAGGCAAACAGCTGCCTTCCTGAGCTGTTGAAGGTCCTCTAGCTAATCTTGAGCATGCTTTCAAGTAAACACAGCTATGCGCTATAAGCAGATTATTATTAGATTTATCTGTCATTAAATGATATCATAAAGTAGTTAAATATCTTCTTTACTACTTCTTGAAGAAAAATCTAGTTTAATTTTTGGCACATTTGATAGCCTTTGCTAGGATTACTGGTTCACCAGCTGGACATAGTCTAACAAAGGAATAAATTAAATGAGTGACTGGTCCATACCAGGATATGTGAAACAATGAGACCAGTGAACCTTAGCAGTAAATTAAGCATGCCAAGTTACATGCAAATATAAACCTTTTACAGGAGCAGCAGAAGTTATTAAAGCAACAAAGTTGTCTCCCAGCTTTCCTAGTTTAACTAGAATCGTGCAGGATTCCTAACAACACAAAATACGACATGCAAAAAAAATTAAGAAGTAACAGATGCTGCCAGGCTTCCAGAATATTTTCCTGCAAAAACCTCATGATTTTACAGACTGAAGCTCACTACTTTGATCATCTTCTGCTAGAAGCTTACAATGGCCAGGGCTATGCCTAACAACTTCTTTTGCAGGTATTGGTTTTGTATTTCCTAGATATACATAGAAAGAAGAATCAGACACATTCCATGTTGCAACCATTTCTTCTTTCAGATACATGTTTATTTGGTTTGTTTGCTTTCTTCTTTTTTTTTTAATTGGCAAGACTTCACAAACATTTTTGGGGAGGAAAAACAGATTTAAAAATCATTATTATAAGTCAGTGCAGACTGTACAATAGAAAGACTTTTACTGAAAGTAGGGAAGTATGTAATTTTGTTATTAAAAAAACTAGCCAAACTTCACCCAACCATAGGATGTACCTGCAACTTGTGAAAGGCCACACCTAATTTCCACAGCTCATTGTTACTTTTAGTCACTTTCATACTTCGTAATATGTAAGATGCAGCCAGCAGAAGACACTTGCTACAGAAATAATGTTATAAATACACTCCCAAATGAGATATATTTATAAAAATGTAAGAAAACATAGGATTTTCAATATACCTTTCCGAATAGATTAAGGCACTGCTCTTGAATTTTATTGTGGTCTACATTTCAGACAGGGTATAACAAATAAGCACAAGAGGAGAGGAAAAGAGAGTAGTGGTTACAAAAAAAAAAAAAAGGATAAAATAACGAGAATACGTATGATACTCAGTAAGCACCTGCAGGAATTCATATCAGCAAAAATACCTGTCATAGTAAAGTCTCATCTGAAGTGCCTATAACTCTCAAAGGACTAAGAAGTCTTGATAGATTCTATGAAATAGAATCATAGAATCATAGAATC
>NW_009200288.1:0-368 GCF_000690835.1 Fulmarus glacialis
CAGAGAGCTGGAGAAAACCCTGAGACCCCCATAATTAGGGGGGGATCCTGATAATGGGGGGAACCCCGATAACCAGGGGGACCCCGAGCACCCGTGGTGACCCCCAGTAAGCAAGAGGAAACCCCCATAATTGAGAGGGACCCCAAGAACTGGGGGGAACCCCGAGAACCAGGGGGACCCCGAGAACCTGCGGTGACCCCGAGGGGGCAGGAGGAAACCTCAAGACCCCTATAACCTGGGGGGGACCCTGATACTGGGGGGGATCCCAAAAACTGGGGGGACCCCAAGAACCAGGGCAACCCTGCGCACTTGTGGTGATCTCCAGGGAACAGGAGGAAACCTCGAGACCCCCATAATTGGGGGTGACC
>NW_009200288.1:500-1041 GCF_000690835.1 Fulmarus glacialis
CCCCCCATAATTGGGGGTGACCCCAATAACAGGGGGGACCCCAACATCTAGGGGGACCCTGAGCACTTGTGGTGACCCCCAGGGAGGAGGAGGAAACCTCGAGGCCCCCATAATTGGGGGGGACCCCAAGAACTTGGGGGGACCTTGAGCACCTGCGGTGACCCCCAGGGAGCAGGAGGAAACCCCGAGATTCCTATAACCAGGGGGGGACCCCAATACCGGGGGGGATCCCGATAACAGGGGGGACCCCAACATCTAAGGGGACCCTGAGCACTTGTGGTGACCCCCAGGGAATAGGAGGAAACCCCGAGACCCCTATAACCAGGGGGGGGACCCCGATAATGAGGAGCACCTCAATAACCAGGGGGACGCTGAGCATCTCTGGTAACCCCCAAGGAACAAAAGAAAATTCTGAGACCCCCATAACTGGGGGGGGACCCCAACAATGAGAGGGACCCTGAGCACCTGCGGTGACCCCCAGTAAGCAAGAGCAAACCCCCATAATTGGGGGAGACCCCAAGAACTGGGGGGAACCCCGAGA
>NW_009200289.1:0-26013 GCF_000690835.1 Fulmarus glacialis
GCAGTACACCAAGGCCGATGTTTCATGGGAATTTCGGAGATCAACGAGCAACCCAGGGAGAAGGGGTGGGGGGGGTGGGGGGGAAATGCACCATCACATGGGTTGACGGTTGGACTCAATGATCTTAGAGGTCTTTTCCAACCTTAATGATTCTATGATTCTATGTTGTAGGATTCAGGGTAGATGATGCTGCAGTGGCCTCCCCACGCGCAGACATATCTGTGGACACATTTTTCAAAGTCTGTCCCTGTAAGGGGTATCACTTTTTTTTTGTCCCAGATTGACTTATGTTCTGCCACTGTTCAGTGTCTGCCAAATTTTAATGTCAAAACTTGCTTATATCGGAAATAGGGAACAACAGAGCAGAGGTTTCAGGAAAAAAGCTATCCACAATAAATCCCAGAATATTTCAAGTTTTCTGCCTGAGTGGTTTTGCTGTGTCCCTCATTTAGGATCTTTGTCCCATGTTGTATCTCATGTTTAGGCCTTGACAGGTTGAGATACTCACACAGGGGCCTTTTTTCTTGGCGTTTCCAGTTAATTTGGAACTCAGCAGCATATATGCAGTTATTAGTTATTTTCAGCATGCATTTCTTTGCATCTGTCAACAGTAAATTTAATTTGCCATTGTGTAGACCATTTTCGTAGAGCTCCTACTAAGAAATAACTTAAATAATTTTGTGCCAGCTGCAGATTTGTTTCTTTGTTATTTACCTCCTTTTCCACAGCACTGACAATTATGCGAGATGGGGCTCTTTAAGCAGAACTTCTCCATTGTTTTTCTTTGTCATATTGAAAAAAAAAAACAGAATTTTGTTCCTACTTTCTGTTTACTGTCTTTTTTATCAGTTTCTAATTCTTTACAGCACTTTTTCTCCTATTATGATTTTTATAGTGTATTTTGGTAGAGTGCTTTTTAAAAAGGCCCTTTGAAATTCTGGCTGACACCTGTTTTCTTTTATCTGGTGCTTTGTTATATCTTTGTAGATCCAAAGAGTACATTTGATTACTTATAGAAAGAATATTGGGGTTTGTATTATCATATTTTAACAATCTGTGACATTTATTTCTGTTACGTTGCCTGACAATGAAGTAAGGTTTGCAGGCACCTCATTCTCAGGAGCATCATGTATATCCTCCAAAAAAAAAGGGAGGAAAAAAAGAAAAAAAGGGTATATGTTAACTGCCAGTACTGTAGTGGCTGTATTCTGTGGGATAATGTATGAAAGGTTGTATAATTTTGCTAGCAAATCATCTTTGCTTTTAACAATTAAATACATAAGTTACTGTTTTTAGGATCACCACAGTTTGTATTTTATTTTGAGAAGAATATATATTAACAGTTTATGTATCTTTCAGTAGATATCACAGCTCTTTGCAACTGTTTACAGAGTAAGCTGCACAGCACTCCCATGAAATGGTAGCATATTGATTATTCTTGTTGTATGAATAGGGAAAATTCAGATGTGATAACATCCCTTTTCCACCTTTTGTGCTCCAGTTCATTAGCTTTGTGTGAACTGTAGACTGAAGATGGTTAAATTTTCTTTCCAAGTTACCATTTTCAGGATCAAATCTAATGGGGGAAATCCTTGTGATTAGGTTATGGCTCTAGACGTTTAAAATCCGCTGGAGAGTCATTTGAACCTAAGTTGATTGCATTCAGAGAGCAAGGAGTGTGCATGCCCCTCATCAGCAATGACAGTGGGAGACTTGAGTAGCTTCTCCAAAAATGAATTTGGAGTGCTCTGAAGCCCTCAAGGCTAAACCAGACCTTCGTTCCCACCTCCTCCTTGTGATGTGCAAGTCCTTGCACTACTCAGAGAGACAAGTTCTCTTTGGCTGATGGAGGCACAGGAGTGGAATAAATGGAAACTGAATTAAGGGAGGATGCAATACCAAACGTTAACCAAACACCGAGGGAAAACTGAGTGAGAACTTGAAGTTGTAAACCATGATGTGGAGTGATTTATGCTCAGAAATGCACTCTGCACTTGACTAATATTGAACTGTGAGCAGTGTTTCACTACTGATTAGGAAAGGGGTCTGGGTATACTATGCCATCAAGAGAGGGAAAAGTTAAATCAATGAAATGTTCTGACTTCCTTCTTCAGCTTCCATGTAAATGGGAGATGAAACATCAATAGTGTCAAACATTGTTTCTTTATGGCCAGTGAAGCTGTTTGACCCCTAAAAGTTCATCTGGCTAGGAGAGGAACCATAGCATCCATCTCGATCTGAAAACGCATGATGGATGTAAAGCAGAAACAGCTTTTTAGTGAGAATTTCTGGTCAGACCACAGATACCACAAAAAACCCTGTAGAAGTATCAAGGAAACTAGAAGTGAAGATGCAAAATCGAGAATAAATTGTACATCCAAGATGCTTTTGCTTAACTTTAGAGATGAGAAGAAGCAGAAGTTCCAGTGCTATGGTAAAAAGCTCTGAATAGGCAGATTGGGCAAGAGTCCTATTTTTTCTATGTTTATTTTTCCATCCTTTCCACCCGAAAAGACCTTGTTTGTGAGATCTACTATGTTTATCACAGGCAGCAACAGTAAATGGATAAAGACAGGCAGGATAATGATTGATCTCTGAAATGGCTCATTTTGTTAACTAAATTACAGGTTGTGCTGTGGACAGAGACAGCTGGCAGGCAGCGTTGCCCAAGCACCAACTCTCACAGAAAGTGAAATATGTACTTACCTTTCATTAGCGCACACGGTATCATTATGACCATTGCCATTGCGACAAATGTGATGATTATATGTGTCCCCTGAGAGCAGCTGCAGACAGAATGGGTGGACTGAGGAGTGAAACAAGCTACCCTGCTATCAGGAGCTGTTCAGCCTGCAAACAAAACTGCAGATATCTCAGTAAGAGGTCAGACAATTCTTGGGTGAAGTTTGCGGTTGTCTAGACTTCTCCCATTCTGGGATCTCTGGGCAGTCTACAACTGTTTAATAAAAACATTGTTGTTCTCATTTGAAAGAGAAAGAAATTGGGGCAAAAATGCTATTATGCTTCCTGCAAATTACACAGCAGGTCCCTTCCAGCATGAGGGGTAGGATGAAGATCTTCTGACCTGCAGCTCTCCAATTCATTTATTAAATCATGATTCTGTTTACAAAAACAGATGACTTGCTGTTTCGCAGTCACTGGAGTAAGTGCTCTGCCAGCTGTCCCCTTTTACCTGGTGAGCAGTGATGTGCTACTGGTGTTTTCAGGAATGGATCCAATTAGAATCTTCCCTTAAACTGTAATAAATCCCGTGAGCAAGAGTGATGTGATGCTTGCAAAAAGAGAGCATGAGGGAAGCTGTTTACTTGTCTCACTGTTTAAGTTAACACTTTTCTCTAATAACTATGAAGGGTGAAGGAGCTTCTTTTCAGTGCATTTTGGCTGAGATAGGTGGGCCTAATTTTGAAAAATCAGGCTGAGCATTTACTGCTTAAGAAAACAGTACCCAAATACATGGCGAAAACTTGTAAGAAGTGCCCCTATATTCAGAATGTTGATTTTGAATGCAGAAATATTATCAGCCTGTTCCATAAGGGCATTTCTAGGCCAGTAACTTTTACCAGGCAGAGCCAACACATGAAGAAGCAGCAGCTCCCTGTTTGGACTCTTGCAAAAGTTTCTTTCTAAGCACTATCAGTTAATCGTATACTCTGGAGCACAAGAGTCTCTATTCATGGTTTCTTAAAAAGTAAATTTCATCCTTAGAAACTTTTGTTATCTTTTGCATAAATGCTAACTCCTAATGCAATGGTCTCAATAATATTTTGTAGCAAGTATGGGCCTAGATTATGGTCGAATGTTGTGTTAAAAAAGGAAGTATCTTAGTTTCATTCATTGTCTGTTAATCAGAAAAGGTGAATCAAAGGGCTTGGCTTACCTTCTCAGTTTTGTACATTATTTTATATATCTGTTTTGTATATTTTCTTTCCCATTTTAAACTTTCCCAGGTTGAAGTATTTTAGGTTTTTTGAGACAATCCTATTAGAAAAGTCTCTGTATAGCTCTCCTAATTTTAGTTTCTAATTCAAATCTAAGTCATTGCCTTGAAACTGTAGGATTATGTTACATGATAGCAATGTTGTATCGTATTGCAATCTGGTTAAACTTTGGTAAGCAATGTTGATCATTGTCTGTGCTTCTTAAGTTATTGTTGGCATACATGACTTTTCCCTTTATCATGCTGGAAGAATATTCAATGTTAACACTCCAGCAGCCAACAGAAAGGGAGCTTGCAGAATTGCCCTTCTGCTGCTAAAAAAAGGGTTTACCTGTATTTATGCAGAAGCTTAACCTGTATTGTGTGGACACCAGCTAGTGTGACTGTCAGACTGGGTGCACGCTGGTCAATCCTATGAGCTGGGTTTGGAACTGTGGGTGCTGAGCAATTCTGAGATCAGGGCTCCTGCGCACACAGCCTGCCTAGCATTAAAAACTGATGGGTCTGGACCCATGAGTATTGTGGTGATGGTTCAGGCTAACTGAAAGGTCCCTTCTGTCATGCTGGTTTGCTAATCTGTTTCTGTATCTTATTTTCCATTTAACAGTAAAATCAATGAAGTGAAAAACAATACTCATCCTCAGAGCTTAGCTATTACCTTAATTAAAAAGAAAATATTTAACATAACATTGTTAAGGTCAGCATGCCCAAATGTAACCAACTGTAACTTTGAAATACCATTTAAAACATCTTTAATTCGGCACTCGGTAAAGTTGCTGATTTAACAACATCCAGGAAACTCGCCTCTGATCACAAGCACTGTACCTTTAGTAACATGAGTCATTGCATCTGTTCTCTTTTTCATCTATCTCAGACACCCAGTAGAGGCACTGATCTATGCTAGCAGTAGTATTTTGGTACATGGTGTTGATGCTTTTGTGGGTCTGCCTCCTCCTTTATTTCCCCCATTTTTCCTTTTCATAGCTTTATGAGAGGCTCTTCAGGAAGGAGCAATTCAGATCATTGTTCCAACCCTAGTATACAAGATAAAAAGCACTATGCTCTGCTATAACTTATAAGTGACATACACAAATGGAACTGCAGAATGTTTTTCTCAAAATTGATTGTCTCAGCAAGAAAAGTACACATAAACCCATAGTCAAAAAAGGGAAATGTTCTGAGATGTTAGTGGTCAGGACCTGGTATTGTGGCTTACATCGTTTCTGGAAAGTGACTGATCTGGATATACTAGGGCTGTTTGAGTTGGAGAGAAAATAGTTCATCTTTTTGACAATGAAGAGTGAAAATCTTTGATTTGCGTTTAGTTAGCAAATGTGGCAGGGTTAAGTGCAGATTCCATTTGTGTGTCAATACAATGATAGAAAAGTGGCTTTTGCAAATAAACCACAGGTATATCTCAGAAAATGATGCAGTATACCCAATCCTCAACTGCTAACAGGGTTAAGAAGACTCAGAGGATCAATTTAAAGCAACAGTTTTCAAGCCAAATGTGTTTCTAGATAACCATCACTGAAGTCAAAGGAATGGTGCCAGGATTAAACAATGCCCTTCCTTTCTAGTTAGCAGTTGAACTCAATCACACAGGTAATAAAAGAAGATCACAGTTCTTTTGTAGCTGTTTGGTAGTCTCCAGCAAATGAGTTAGAGTTTCAGCCCAATTGATAATGGTTGGAAAATTGCACATCCTCAAAAAAGAGTCTGTATTGTATCTTACATGTCTATAAAATTATCCAGAAAAATGGGGAGACACTTGGTGCTACACAGGAGACACTTGGCACAGCTCCTTCTCTATTGCTTTGGTCTGGGTCGAGACATAGCTGCTGGTTTTTTGATTTCCCTCATCAGTTTTTTTCTTTTCTTTCTTAAATGCAGCTATTGCTATTAACCTTTCTCACAAACCAATAAAGCTTCTTTCATGCTTCCTTCCCATTTCAGATCATTCTGTTGGTGAAGTGTTTGCTAGAAAGGAGGGCAAGGCTTTCATGTTCCCTTTTCTTCTTGAAACCACCTACCTAGTTTCACAAAAAAAGAAAGAAATGTAGTCCTGAAGGCTGGGGGAAGTGTATGCATCCAATACCACCTTGAGGGTTGCAGAGCTGTTAACCACTGACGGTGATACCGAACCCACTACATTAGGATGGCATCCTTAAGTGTTTAACATGCAATATTAAAAACAAAATAACCCCCAAACAATCCAAGACTTGGTCACTTGAAAGAAGAAAGTGCATCATGGTAAAAGTGAATTGATAAGTGCATTTTAAAAAGCACCAAAACACCTTAAGATCCAAACAACTTTGCCTGAAGAAATTATATTCAAGTATTTTTCTCCTATTCCATTGTTGTAGTTATGGCAGACAAAAATGTTGGGTTCTATCAGAAGAGAACTGTATGCAACTGCTAGGCTAACTTAATCTATGAAGAATTAACATCACATTTAGAGTATGGCCAGGCTCTCTCTTTCAGGCACCCTTTATTTGTGCTACCAACAAATGTGAACTAACTCCAGAGTAAAACATACCCAACAAACTTTCCCTTGCCACCACGTAGCACATGCTTCAGTGTCAAGAAGAGTCCTTATTAGAAGGATGGCAATGTTATCTCCTGGGATATTAATTGTTCTTATTTGTCTCTTGAGATAACGCTGCCCAAAGTTTGGCAGGGAGATTAAGGAAGGCCAACCTCTCTAGCAATAGCCATGACTGCACTGAGTAAATACTATATACTAAAAAAGATTATAATGATGTGGTTTTTTTAAGATAATAGTAGAGCCCACTAGTTACCAGTTCAAAGTACTTATGCTCTGCATGTAATTCCAATTTGAGAAACCCACATATTTCATTATGTGGGAAAGGTATAAATAAATAAACAAACATAATAAGGCCATTTTTTATCTGGACATATTTTTAGAGTTCGAACATTTTCCACTGAAATTAACTTTTGTTGCTGCTTTAGAAAATTGTGTCTTCAGATCAAATAAATAGCTGAAGTTTAGGCTTATAAATTGTAAGAACATTTCTGCTTTATCTCATTTTGTCATCTTTTCTGCTTCCTTTTTTTCTTCAAAGGAAAAGGGAGGATGAAAATAAAGATCAAATGGAAGAATAAATAATATGTCTAGAAATTCAAATGTTCTAACAAAATTTGGGTAATTAAATAAAACCACTGTAATCTTTTTATTAATTTTTCATTTTTCTACAGAAAATCTGAGAAGTTTAAAAGCTACTATAATGTGTTTTCTTTGATACCTTTGATATTTTTCTTTCAAAAAAAAGCTGAAATGTTGAACTAGCTGTTTTGCTCCCTGAAGTATTCTGGCCATTCATTGATTGTCTCCTTTCACACACTGGGACAGTTCTTGGTTAGCGTATGAGGCTCGATGGTGAGAAGCTGTGCAAACCCTTCTGAAACTTTCAGAGCCCTGACATAGGAATTTGCTGTGCATTCAGGCTGTCATTTGTATCCATCTGTTTAGGGAGATTGTAATTAGGTTAACTTGTGTTCCAGTGTGAAAAAAGACCATCATGATATCATGATACAGAACCACAATCTGCTTGGTTTTTCCAGCCTTAAAGCTATAGTATAGGTTATGTCTGCATGTGGGCTGGTGTTACTTGAATTTCCTGGAGCTTCTTTCACTTATGTACTGCATTCTGCTTTGGTACAAGAGCTTGACTGATGTTTAGTGGATCAGCATAAACTTTTTCATATTACTCATTCCCAAAAAACTGTATCCATTTTCTGAAGGAGAGTCTTCAATTATTAATATTGTAATGAGGTACAAAGCAATTTGAGGATAATGTTATTTACTCAGAGGAGCAGTGAGATTCCACAGAGATGAACAGGAACGTTGTAAAAAGCAGACACATTCTATTTCATTGCATTTTCTCCTTTTCTGGTCGTTTTCCTGTAATACGAGAAAACCTAGAACACAAGATAGCTACAAACACAGGGAATCCATGCCAGCATTCCTTATTTTCTTTTTCTGAAGTGCTCCCAGATCCATACACATACTGTCTGCTTTGTTTTGTTGGTATAGTTTTCTTTATACTGTAGCTTGAGAAGGCTGTGTCACTAGCATTGTACACCAATTTGCAGAATAATTGTTTGGATCCTGAAGATGTGTGTTGTCCTCAGGTGCATTTCTTTGTCTGTGAAAGCCAGTGCTCTAAGAGGTAAATGGCTCCGTTTTCACTATTATATAATTTCTGATGTATTTATTTTTAAACTGGCAGCGTTAAAGTTTCTATTCAGCTGCCTGGTAGTTGCCCTTTAAAAAGTTCTTGAAGGCCATAGTCTATCCATAGTGTAGGTATAGCAGAGACATTGAAAGGAAGTGGCTACTAACTCTTTACACTATCATGCATTGGACATAGGCAGGCTCATCAGTAAGGTTGAGAAAGCAGGTAATTTTTAATGATCTATTCAATATTTGCTTATCAAGAGCGTCAACTAAAACCAGCTTCTCCTCTTTTGATGTAAACATTCAGAAAATATATCACAAAGTGTCTGGTGAAATAATTCTGAGATTTTACCAGACTTCAGAAAAGCCCCTTCCTGATACAGTGTAGTTTGGGTCTTCTTAAATGAAGAGGATGAAAGATGCCAAGAGGAATGAAACAGGGAATCTACTGGGAGAAGAAACAGGTCCAAACTCTGATATGACAAGAAGGAGAACTATGTGAGAAGAAAGGTTATCCAAGATAAGTGTTAAAACTGTTCAGGAGAAAAAGAAATGGCAATAAACTTTTAACCCCACAGGAACCTAGGTCACAGCTGGTGCAAAAGATTAAGACCTTGGCTTCAGTGGCCCGGTGCCTCTGTGATGTACAGAGTATCCTATGATTCTCTAAGACCTGGCATGCATACTTCTATGTGCCTTACCATTGAAGCTGTAGTGAGAGTCTTGCTCTAGGAACAGCTGCTGATCTCCATCACCTTATGCTTCTGTGTATCCCACCAACCAAAGTGCCCAAATGACCATTTTCTAAAGCACTTAGTTATCCAGGCTGTGGTAAGGTTTTCAAGGAACAAGCAGTATTCACAGTGTTTTCTGAGATTTTCACCCAGGCCAGCCTCACCAACTGACCAGCTGCTGCCTGGATGCCGGAATGGCTGTTGGCTTTAGCCCCTTTCCAGCTAAGGCTTCTTGGCTCCCTCTTTGCAGGCAGAAGTAAAAGGCAAGCAGTAGGAATGGAGGTGGGATCCTAGAGATCTCTGGGTAAGGTGTAGAGGTGCAGAAACTAGGAAGGCGGTCAACAGTTCAATCTGTCACACTGGCTTGTTAGCCACCATGATACTTTGGTTTTAATTCCTTTTACCAATAGTCTGCTGTAGCTGCCTTCCAAGCCCAAACTCCCATACCATATGCTGCCAATACTGTCCTCCATCTGCATGAAGAACAGCCGCAGACAACAGCCATAATAGCTGACCACAGACATCCATCACCTTATCTCTCCTTTAGTTTGTCTTTCATGCAATCAATCTGTTACAATTTAATTGACTCTCCCAATCAGCTAGTCAGGTGGGTAGGTTGTGTAGGAAGGAGAAAAGTTGGGGAGTTGGGGCTATAGTCATATCATTGCAAAAAGACGAGATAAGGCACATCTTACTCTTATTTCCCTAAACAAAATGGCAGTTCTTTAAAATTTGATTTCTAAAGGCTATGATATTTTGTGCTGAACATACAGTATCAAGCTCAATCCTTCTTCGTATCTGGGTCCTCTGTAGGGCTTTCTCCTGAATACAAATGTGAAGGTTTGACCTATTAATTTCAACAGCATGCTGAGAAAATAATGAATGAGAAGGACTCTGTTCTTGTACTTGGGTAATATTTACTGAGTGTCGCCAAGTGCTGGACAAAGGCAAGAAAATTTTTGCTTCCAGTACGTAAGCACAAACAGTATAGTCTAAATCACAACAGTCCTGTAGCTCTAAATTCCGTTGGCTATTTCAGTTTACTCACAAAAACTCTGCCCTGATCAAGGAATAGACATCTTAGGGCTGTTTTTGTACTGGTCTTACCTCCTATGCCCTGAGCTGCCTTTACCCTGGTGCTCCTAATGGTAGCTACAACAATTTATAAATAGAGGGTTGTCTGTAAAGGTGGTCCTTTGTCTTTTCCTGAAGGCCTGATGAAACATAGCTGCTTCCACAGAGGCTAATGTGAATGAGTTAGTGGCCGTATGAAGAGGGAAGCTGAGTCAATGAGTGCATCCTCATGCTTAATTCACTTGTGTTTCTCTCCCACTGATTTCAAAGTGTTAGAGAATCTAGAGAACCCTCATTATCTAAGGGCAGCTGGGATTGCAATAGGATTAGGCTCTCAGCACAGTCCTAAGAAAGCAGTTTCCTTTGATATATTGGTTGTCCTTTCACATCTCATGATTTTTTTCCTAGAAGGTACAGAGGAGAAGATATCAGAAAGAGGTACAGAAGCTAAAATTGTGACACTAATCTTCTCCTCACTCTCTACCCTTTCCCACACCTACTATGCTAAAAAATTAGTCCTGGAAGTACTTCAGCTTTCTGTATGACATCCATTCCTAATAACTAAGTTTCAATTTGACGTCAGGAGTTCTGATCTAACTAACATAATACAAACTTAGGGTATCTGGCTGATACCACTTTGACAAGCAGCTTTACAGTAAGCAAATCCCACAGCACAAAACAAATATGCACATAGCCAAGTCGTAACTTTTTCTCAGTGGCCCATCTTAATTCAGTAGAATTCTTATCTTTTCTCTATAGCAAAATTCAGCCTCGGTGTAAGGTGCTGTTTCCAATAAAATTCAGATGCAGCCTTTTGACTTTTGGTGAAGATGAACGTAAAATGCCTTTGGGATTGGAGGGGCAAAGTACCACTCTGGGGGTAGAGGTGCTCAGGTTGAAGGGCCTAGAAATGGGCACCACAAAATACTAGACAGAGATCCTCCAACAGTGTATCGTGGAAAAATATGCATTGAGCTAGATATAAAGGCCGTCAAGGAAAATGGGAGGATTCTATGTGAATTTATTTAGTAGTTAGTGCATCCTACGCATATGTAAAACATGAATGTTTGAAATGTTCTTTGGCAGCAAAGTCAAGGTAATGTAAATGACAAGGTACTGACCTAAGAATTAAAGGTCTTTTTAATTATTTGGTCTGTTCTTGTAACCTCTCCTGGTTCCTGCAAAATTTTGGCAAGTCATTTCTCTTTGTCTCTGTTGTCCAACATGCAAATGGTACTGGTGGCCTCCTTTGTGAGCTGTATTCAAAAGCACTATGTGTTGCTTTTCTCTTTTTCCATCGCTGTCTACTATTCCACTGCTCCTTACCAAGTAGAGCTCTGTCATAGAAAGTTATTAAAATCTGCAGAGAACTAAATTATTTTGGGTAATTAGGGTATTTTCATTAGAAAGATGAGTTTCCTATACTGCAATGTTTATGTACTGTTCCTGTATATTGTAATCTGTATTTTCTACTGCATCCAAAATCTTAGGAAACCTCTTTGATTCAGGATTGGAAAAGACTTCTGCTGGACTCCAGCCATATCTCAAAAGCCACATTACACTTGCTTTAAAAAAAAATCTGCAGTTTCAAAAAAGCAAGCTTTGAAAAGCTAGAAATAAGCTGTTATTGAATCCAGGCACTGTTTGTGTTTACATGTACTCATATTTTCCTCATTATCTTGTCTGATTGGAGAGGCCTGTTGAAGCTTAGCTCAAACCTCTTGCTTGTCTGGTAAAGACGACTAACTACTCTGTTTACAATATGCTGTTGATATTATATAAAGTTCATGACATCTGTCTCATAGATTTCAAAGGGAACATAGAAGATAGAACCTGGTTGCATTACGTTCTATTAGAATTCCATAAAAAAACCACACTGAAAAAGGAAAATATAGTAATATATAGTGCTTAGTCATATAATACCTTTGAGTATGTATTTTTGGAACACTCTGAAACCCTACGATACTGTTTATCATTAAGGGTAGAAAAGAGTTTACAAACAAATATACTCTAGGCAAAACCAAGTTTAAATGGATTAATTTTGTCCAAAGCCTCTTCAGCCCTTGCACTTCTATATCTACTGTGCTTGGGTTAATTGGATGGTGGCAAGCTGATATTTGTGATCACCTTTCCTGTCAGACAGCAGTGTCCTTTTTTAATGCCATCTTCTTGACAAGTGCTCACTTTTCTGCGGGTTATGGGTTGAGACAGACAGCCCTGATTGCCATTACAGAGTGATATATGCTGTGCCTTCAGCCCACAGACATCTCACAATTGTACCAATGCTCTTGATAAGGAAGCCTAGTAGTTATCACACTGCCTGTAAGTATCAGATCTTTGATGCTGTATTTTGTGTAACTGCCACTTTAGCTTCTGTCAGCGTAAATTGTTGGCAATGTTACCCAGTGGATTAAAACTCCAAGGGAGACATTGTGAGATGGATGCAGATATTTTCTCCTGGAAGATCTCTGCTTTTGAGCAAGTTGCTTGTTCTTGTGCGCTACTAAAATCTGAGTTGCTACTGCAGTCATTTCTTTATTGAGTGGATGTGACATTTTAGCAGCTGGTCACATTTTTGTCTGAAGAGTGAGTTACATGGCAGGACTTAGAAACAGAAATGTAAAGGCCTGCTTTTAATCAACCAACTTCTCTAATGCAGGAGGAGTGCAGCAGCTCGGGGATGCTTTGAGTTTAAAATGCAGCACACAGTATGTATTGGCTCAGTCCTTTAGAAAAACAGAAGCCAACGTCAACATTCAGAACTGTTCCTGTTTCTGCCCTAGTCCAGAATCATATCTAAAAGGTATAATTTCACAAAGCTTTCCAGGATATACTATTAATATTTTCAAAAGGCACTGTCAGAATGTTTAATCCTAATGATAGTTGGAGTTCATACCATCAGATACGGCAGGTTTTCATGATGCGTATTGTAAGTTGGGGGAACAAATTAGCCATCTGAATAATGTATTTGCTAGTGAACCAATGGACAGGTATTGCTTTCTTAGCTCATTTTGCATTCTGTTTCCCTAGGAAATGCCCCTTTTCAGCCTGCTGCTAATTTCTGTTTCTTTACTTGCATTATGATATCCCTACATGAGAGGGATTAACAGCCTCATGGCTGGAGCTTCACCAGCTGTGTAACAGCAATTGTTTTCCACAAATTGCGTGGCATAACCACACCTGCATGTATTTCTTGTAACATTTTACCACCAGGTAATTGACTGGTAGTGTACTGGTGCTTTCCTAGGTCATGGGAAGAAAAGATTTATTCGGGTACACAGTCCTAGGTGCTGAATAGCACTGGTCATGGGAAGAAAAGATTTATTTGGGTACACAGTCCTAGGTGCTGAATAGCACAGAAACAAGCCTTCCTTTTAAGACCACTGAATATCACTGATTACTAGGCTTTGCTCAGCGGGTGTCAGATTTAAGTAAGAGCAACTAGATGTGCCACAGTGTTCCCCAGATTTTGAGGAAATGGGTTTAGGGTGATCTTAGTATAAGCCTGGTCATGGTAATGACGATACTGTAGATTAGGATACTCTGCTTGATATTAATTATTTGTACTGCAACAACATCTGGAGGCCCCACTGGATACCAGGGCTCCACTGTGGTAGATAATATACAAATACACGGTTTGATAAGCCTGTGGCTTCATAGTATAAAAAGACAAAATGGAGGGAGAGAAACAGAAGTGGCTTGTTCAAGGTACAGCAGAGCAGCAGTAAAAGCAGAAAAGAAATATTTTCTGTCTTTCAACCACGTACTGTAACTAGACTAGATTACCTCTATGAGTGAGTAAAATTGGGAAGGTTTCAAACTGGGCTGATGGTATCACCTTACATGAAATATGGAAACTTCTGGTGCCAAATTAATTCCTAAGTGAAATTCTGTTGATATTGTGTATTAATGTTACCTAAAAACCTGCAGTGTTACATAAAGCTCTTATCAGGTGCAGGGTATCTGGGCTGAAAAAAACAAACAGCTTCTGTATCTCATACATGCTCGTCTTTAGCCGAAATATCTTGTGTGTGATGTAGTACTTAATTAATCACTCCTGACCCTGGTAGAGTTGTCACATAATTGAGCTTCTTGTCCATTTTTTTTGTTTGTCTTCAGGATAGTTTTGCTTGTAAAAGAAACTTTTATTAGACAAAAGGGAAAGATTGAAAGAGGGAAAGACAAAGGGAGAGAAGGAGATAAGGTAAGAGAACTGCAATTTCACATCCCACTGATAACTCAGTATTTCTGTGATATTTTGGTCAAAAAAAAAATTTGAAGAACGGGAAAGAATAAGATGTACTTTAGTAGCACTGTATTGCTGTGCTACAATTTCTTGTAATATGGGCCATTAAAAAAGTATAATCTAATAGTGTGTGTCCCACATAAACAGTCAACTGGCAAAAAATGAAGGGCAGTTTGGAAAGCTTGGTAAGCTCTTAACAAGGAAATTGGTATACATTTTACTTAAGCTAAATAATGTAATGTGTCTCAAAACAAAGAGTAGAAGTCATCTTTCAGTACAAGGGACACTCCCAGAGAGCACTCCTGAATAAGACTGTTGGTCATGGTGAATAAGCCTCAAGTGTGAGCCACCCTGGTAAGATTGTGGCTAAAAGATATGATGTGGTCTTTGAACATAAAAACCGAAGTGGTTGTGTAATTTCTGTAAACTAAAGTTAAAAATTTCTTGTGTCTACATTTGAAGACAAGTATTAGTAAACTGAAGGAGTTTCAGGGCCATGGGGAAGATTAAATGAAGAATTGGAAAACCTGCGTTCAAGTGAGAAACTCAGAGAGCTGAGTGGTTTTCCCATATGCTCTGTAAAGCTGGGGGGAGAGTTTGCAGTGACAGGAAGATGAAGCTGGAACCTTAAGTCATCTGCTCTAGCATTTTCTTGTTCTGATGCAGGACTAAATACAGCAGCCTGGCTGTGGCAGATGTTTATCTAAACTACCCTTTGTAAAGCTTCAATGAAAAAGATTCTCATTAAACTTTGCTAGTTTCAGTGTTTCACCACTTTATAAAATGAATAAGAATCGGTAAGAACCTTCAAGAAAATTTTGACTTGATCACAGTCTTACAAGTCATTTATAGAAGTATGGTGCTAGATGGTTTTTCAATATAGCAAGTAAAAGTTAAAAGAAATGGTGGTGATCTGCTTTTGAGGAACTGCTGAGTGGGAGGTTATATTCACATTGTTGTATTCAATGACTCTTGATTGACTTTCCTCCCATGAATTTGTCTACTTTTGAATTTATCTTAGGCATCCGAAACGTCCTGTAACAGTGAGTTGCACAACTCAGTTAGGTACTGTCTCAAAAGGTACTTTCTTTCAACTTTATTACCAAATGTTTTTATTACATATTTGTAGTTCTTTAAGTTAGAAAAAAAATAGCGCTGAATCATCTCCTTTTTTTATGGTTTTATATATACAATTTCAAGTGTGGTACTTTTTTGAACCTTTTGTATTTCCTCTTTTTCTTTTTGAGACAGCCTGTACAGATCTGTGTACTGTGTTCAAGAATTAAAGTCAAAGGTGCACAATTAACTCATAACAGAGATTTTCCTTTTGTACATTGTTCCTTTTTATTATAATTCTTGACATTCCACTTGCCTTTTTGACCATTTTCAACAGTGGGCCAATCTCATCAAAGAATCAACTGCAGTCACTCCAAAGCTTCTTTCCTCAGCTGTAAATGTTCAAATCACAAATAAGCGTTGTTCTAAAATATATCCTATAGCTCAACAAAGAATCAATTCAGACAAGATATATGGCCTCATATAAATTTTTAGAGGAGACTAGATTGTCCTTCTTAGCCTTATAAATTATGTATCTATGAGAATTGCTTCTTTTAAAAACCATGGCCCCAGAGGCTAATAATTTCTATTTATTTTGTCCTGTGTGTGTATCGTTCTCTCTGATAAATAGGTTTGTAACTGGTGTTTAGTAGATCTGCTTCAGCACCTTAAATGAGCAGTAACAAGCAGTATATAACAAAAAACGACCTACTGCTCCTTATAATAGCCCTCAAAAATGGGCCAAAATCAGCTGGCCTATGGTACTTCCTTTCACCTTAATAACATTTTTTTCTCATTTCAAGATAACTGTAAAGTGTTGGAGCCCTGATTAAAAGCTTCCAAGTCAAGTGAGCTTCAGTGCCTGTCATTTCTTTAACAACATTTGCTGCTTTTGTTATTATATTTGCCAGGGTGGCTGTACTGGTTCCTGAGCATGCCTTCCCTGCCATTATTATTTGGATAAAGGAAGACTTCATCCAGTAAGCTTTCCCTTTCCCCAACCCTAGGGTTCTGTATATATTGATTTCTGATTTCAGGCTTACCTCCCAGAGGTATTCAAGATGGCATTAAATATGACCAGAGTGGAGTAGAAGTAACTGCCTTATACTCTGTGCTGCATACAGGTTCTAATATTTCCCCTTCTTAAATCCATTGATATACATATACTGGAAAGGTCTGTCCAGCCATGCGTTTAGTTCTAGTTGCAGCTCAGAAGGGTCCTCTAAGCACAATGCTGGCTTTTACTACCTTTCTGATCAGTAAAGAACATTCTGAGTTTCTGTTTACAGTGAAAGTTCACATAAAGTGATTTGATATTGTAGTAACTAGTGAATGTCCTCTGTGGAATATACTTCTATACCTTCAGTTCTCCTGGATACCTCACTATATTTAGCACTGTTGTGCAAAGTCCCCCAAACCACAGAAAGCGAGCGATCTGACAGCTGGACTAACATCCAGAATCAAGTTTGAGGCAAAGCAAAAATAAAAACCAACCAGGCAAGCAAACAAACAAACAAACCCAAAGGAAATCAAGCAAAGCAAGGCTTAAAGAATAAAGTGGAAAAAATTCCAAAGAGGGAGAAATAAAAGTTCAATCTCTTTTTAAAAACATAGACTGCAAGTCTGAGGAGCCTAAGTAGAAGGAAGCCATTCCAGGAAGAGCAGTGCTTAGGGTTATAAGAAAACAAAGCAATTTTCCTGAATTTAGAGGGTAGCAGAGTTGAAGTGTATGCGTGTGGAAATAAAAGTAGTCGTTTACAAAACCTTCCTACAGTGCAAAATGGCTTGTTGTATTACTGAAAGAGCTTGTATCGCTTTCAAATGAGAGCAGCAAAATCAGCAGTGATCTTCAGGAAGCAGTAACTAGGAATATTGTCTGCCAGGTTTGGGCTGATGTCTAGTCATGTTGGAACCAGCCAGGGCGGGAGGAGGAGGCAGTCTGCACAGTAGCGACTATTAAAAAATGAAGTAAAATGGGTGTGAGAAAACACAGTTATCCTGGGATTCTAGTCGGATTTCAGATATGTTTTATAAATGCTTTTTTTTTCTTTTACATTTAGTTTCAGAAAAAGAAACAAAACAACATAAAGATACTGGTATAAACCCTGCTTCCACTTGCATCAGTAGGAATCAGGTTTCTTCAACAGAATTGCTATTGATTCATATCGATGCATTTGAGAGTAAGACTTGTCCTATTACCTGGGGTTCTCTCTCTTGGGTTTTGAAATGAAATGCTTTCTGCACACAGGGAACAGCTTTATACTTTCAGTCTGGATTATTTGAATTTCAGATTAAGAAAAAGAAGACACAAAGGTAAAGCCCTTTTCAGAGCACACACTGCATGTAGCAGTTCGCGTATGTGTCCTCTCCAACACACTCCAACTGCTCATCTTACAAAATCACTGCTACCCCCATTTGACTGACTTTCCACCTGGTCTGCTACAGAAAGACAGATGCTTTCAAAATGTAAAGGCACAGCACGGAGAAAACAAAGGCCTGATAATTTGCGTGCAGACAGGCTCTAGTTCTCCTTGGGTGGAGGGAAACAAAAGAAAAAACATACTTGCAGAAATGTCGGACCTCAGAAATGTTGCTGAGGTCCCTTCAAAGGAAAGGAATGGGGTTTGGAGGAGTTGAAAGTAGAAGCTGAGAAAATGTTGGGGTCTGCTCCTCTTGGATTGTAGTTGCTCTCAGGGCTGAAAGGGTTGGGATTGTCAGGATATCAGTGTTTAAGTAAAATATATCTGGATTTACAGGGCTTGAAGGTACGCAGCTTTCACTCTGCTGAATACGTCTTAATCCCTTTCTCTTCTGTGGTGGTGGTGATCTGTTCCATTAGACAAGGCGCAGCTCTTCATCTTACCTGCTCATGTTATGCCTTCACTAAGGTGGACTCTTCTCAGAGCAACCACAGACTGCAAAAGAATATTGATGTATTGATGGCGATTGAAAAGCTGTATGAGACGTTGTCCGGGAGGTTGATTATAAGGCAGCACCTTGCAAAAACACATGGAGTCAGTAGCCAGGTTACCTGGTCAGTAAATATTCTTTGAGACTTTGAGCAAAAATTAATCACTTGTTCATCGCTAATTGCTATGCAGATAGAGATAATTATATGGTTGCGAGCAAAAGATTCACTAAAACTGTGTTGGAAGATCACTTCATATGTCAAAGAAGTGTTAAAGCTGTGCCAGCAATGGTTTTACCTGAAATAAATCTCTGTTCACTGAAAACTCTCTTATTTTTGGGGTAACATAAGAAAAGAAAGGTTGATTGTTTTCAAATGGTATCTTGAGTTCATGCATCTGCTGGGAGCAGCAATCTACTTACCCCATGTTCCAGTGAAAAAAAATTAGTTATATCTTGAAGGGAAGTCCATCCAAAGCATGTACATGAGGCTGTTGCTATCCAGCATACAATTAGCAGTCTAAAATTTACCATTTAACGAGAGAAAAACCAGGGTGCTTACTCTTACAGTGCTAAACTTCAAGTAGTCGAAGCACAGTCCAAATTTTTTAATGACCTCTTTAGCTACAGGACTGTTTGTTTTCCTTTCCTAATAACAGTGTTGTAGTCTGAGGACTAGGGGGGTGGTGTTAAGAAAAAAATGTCCAAAAAAAAGAAGGAATTGAAGATATAAGGAGCTTGTAATGAGTATTTTCATATGAGTAAACTTTGAAATGTAAGGTAAAGCAGGAATCAGGAAAGGACTCTGTGAGAAATTGGAAGACGTGGGGGTTTTAAGGAAAAGGTCTGTTGATACCAGGAGACAGGAGTAAATCCAGGAGAGGAATCTGAGGTGGCCCTCAAGTACAAGAGGAGAGGTTTCTTTCTTATTGCTGAGATTTGCTAACGTGAATGTAGTGAAGTCAGTCAGGGTAACAGCCCTGAAGGATTTTACCAATTTTACAGTATGGATGGGTAGCAGCTGTATTGGCTTCCTATATGATACATTTTAGTTCTGCCTGTCTGCACCAGATTTGAATCTGTGCAGCACACCTAATATGCCTTCATAAACGTTGACACCAGCATACGGTGCCTCTCCTTGTTGAGGGCTTGAAGATGCATTCCCATCACATGTACAGTGATGGGAATTTCTGGCATGTTTAAATGAGTAGCATTAAATGTGGATGTCTAATCTGAATATACTCTGGGTGTGTATTTTACAACCTAAAGTCATTGAATATGGTCATTGCTTGGAACTACATGAGTGGAGCTGCAGGAGGAAGTGTTATGGCTAGTACAACTGGCTTTGTCTGCTCTTCCCTTTCAGTCAGTGACTGGTGGAAAGTTTCGGGAAAACACTATGCAGGACTACTTTATTGGTAAGGCACTGCTTGGGGTGTGGTGTAGAAAAGTAAAAGACTCTGGTCACTCCTGTCTTTTGAAAGTCTGGAAGGTTTTCCATTTGGTATAAGAGCAATTAGCTTCCCTCAGGTGGTCAAAGTCGGCTAATTACATTTTTACTCCCTCCTAATTCCATCCATCTTGTAACTGCATTCTCCCTGCTGGATCCCACGGTTATTTGTTTTGGGGTGGGAGCTGTTTGTTTCACAAGCAGAATAACAGAACAAAACAGTTGTTGGGAGACAGTCTGCCTGTGGCTGCATTTCAGATGACAATTGAACAAGTGACTACTAATAATCAGTAGAGATGTTGCTCAAATAACTATTTATCCACATCTCCTGGTTTTTATTGCCTGATTTCTCACCTGTCTTCTGTGATGTTTTAAGGGAACAAATGAGTCGCTATGTTCAGATGAATGCTGTAAAGAAGAGTGCAAAAGACAATGTTTGTATTGAAGCAGAGCCAATGAAATGTGTCCTGACAAAGCTTCTGTGTATTCTTCAGTGCCATCTACTGGCATAATTACCCATTAGAGTTTTATAGGCCGAGAACATTCTCCTAATAGGCAGCAATTTACAAGCATTTGGTTTTTTTTTCATTTATTTTAGGAGCAAGGCAAGATTGGTGTAGTCTTCAATATTGGCACAGTGGACATCTCTATTAAAGAAGAGAGCACACCTGTAAATGATGGCAAATACCACGTGGTACGCTTTACCAGGAATGGTGGCAATGCCACACTTCAGGTTGACAGCTGGCCAGTGAATGAACACTACCCAACAGGTACATACTTTTTTCTCTTTGTTTTTCAGTGTATCTATACCTACAAAGTAATGTTTAATAACAACGGGTTGCTATAAAAATCTTTGTCGCTTCATCTCAACAATAAATCGACGAGCCTGGTGGTGCATATGCTATCTGTTGGAAAACAAAGTAATGGTCCTTTACACTGGAAGAATAAGCATGCCAACTGTGTGGTATGATGCACATCGATCCTGCTATTTCAGAGGTCGCTGAGTGAATCCTGGTTCTGCAGAGAGTTACAAACTGATTCAACAACAAACTTGGTTTTGCTACTTGTGATATTTTCTAACTATTTAAGGGAGAAAAGTTTTGAACAGACCTTACGAAAAGGAGAGGTGACTCTAGCCACACCCAAGATACTGTCTATATAGATACAGAAGTGTAAGGAACGTGGAAGATTAAGTTGCAAGTATTTGAACAGACTTTATGCTTGCCTCATAATTTTTCGTCATCTGAATTTCACTCTCTCTTAGGTTTGCAGATATAAAGGTTGGCACAGTATCTAGCCAAAACTGTCAACTCTTAGTTGACTTTAGGACAAAATGCAATGGAACAATTCAGTATCTCTTTGGAAATCATCACCCTAAATCCAGCAGTCACTGTCCTGTGTTTTATCCCACCTCATGATAGTATCACATGTGGGATAAATCACAACCTCGTGATAGTATATGTCACCGTGCTAAAAGGTCAAACTCGCTCCAAGTGAAAAACAGATTGCTGTATGTGGTGCTGACAGTGCATAAGATAGCTGAGGCTTGGTGATGTGCATGGTTACAAAAGGCAGGAGGCGCACAAGGAAAGAATTCCAATGTTAACCACATTCTTCTTATTCACATGTTGCTGTCTAAGATCAAGCCGTGATCTTCTTGTTGGTTTCCAGTATTAAGTCTAAGCAACTTCCAGTTCTTCCTTTCTAGGTTGTACATAACTGACTGGGACAGAAGAAAGAATTCTGTGATAAACATGAGGCAATTTGCTAGTTGTGTAGGAGTTGCCCACAAGCCACCTAACCTCAAATTATGAGAAATATCCTAATTGTTTATGCAATGTTACAGTAATAAATTATTCCAAGGGGATAATTTCATCTCTTCCACTCACTCAGAAAGTGCCCAAGAAAGTTTTTAATGTGAGTGATCTGTCCTGTGGTGCTCTCTACCACATATTCAGTGTTTTGGTGATGTATATGCAAAAGAGTACATTTTAATAATTATCCTTATTTCTGGGAAATAATTGCTTTCGAAGAATGCCACAGCAGACATGCTGAGTTACATTCTAGCTCTGCTATCCATTGGTTAGAGAGGGAAGCGTGCTAGGAGAGGCCCAAACTGAACATCTTTCTTCTGCTCCTTTCATCAGTTATTTTGTGGTAAAATACCTCTGATCCAGTTGGCAGCCAATTACAGTCAGTACAAACCCCACGAATAAATTTTCTTCTTATATTACTTGCTGTAGTAAGTCCCTGGTGTAAAGAAACAAAATATTCAGCTCATTGCTTTAGAGATTTTTTTTTAAAAGGGAAAATAAATCACACTCAGAGACTACCTCAGTACCCTCTGCTTCTGTCTTGGCTAAAGGTATTCCCGTGTTTTCATTAGAAGATGCGTGGTTTTATAGAATCAGCATTAATCTTATGTTCCCGGCTAGTATTGAGTATATGCAGTTGTACCCCAAGAGAAAAGGCACCTTTATATTCCAGACACCTTTTCCTTCCCATGCACGTATTTCAATTTCTGGCTGTTTGTAGATGATGAAGTTTTCAGCCTGTCCCTGTGAAAATAAGGCTTATGGGATCATACTTTGTGTGTGTGCATGTGTCTCCCTTATTTTTTCCAATTTCTTTCAAACCAATTTGTTAGCCGAATTTTAAAAAGGGGCAAAAGTCAAAAAAAATAAAGATCCTACACGGCTAGGGAAAATAACCAAGGGAGGAGGGCAGTGTTCCAGCCCTCCCAGAGGAAAGGACTGTGGCTTGGTCTCAATTCACGTTAAATACCAGCATATCCATATAATAAAGATGCACTATGAATGCCTCAGATTCAGGAAAAGCTTCAATGAGTCAATAACTACAGGAAACCAACCCTTATTAGTTCAATTTTCTGGGCAATTAATGGTTTAAAAGAAGACCAAACAGGAGCTTTTGAAATGAATAATTTGTTGTCTTTCACAGGCCAAATTTGCGCTAATGTTTCTCGTACTGAGTGCAAGACCAAACTGGTCTTCAGCAGAGTTTCAACTCTGTAAAAGGCTTTGTGGTTGGGTTGACCCAGGTTAATCCAGCGTGTTTCAGCTAGAGACTGCTGAAACTGCAATTCATATCAAACTTGTGTAATAATAGAATCCTGTATTTTACGCACAGGATCACTTCAATTCTAGAAACACAGTTATTTGTGGTGTTTAAAAAACATATTTGTAGCACACGCATGTTTGGGCACACTGTGTTGTCTGTAATATGAACAATTTCTTGTGTACTTGATTTTCTGCAGAGTGCTACAGCCTAATGTTTGCAAATTTTATAAACTAGCTAAAGTGTCTTCCTCGTCATCACACGTGGTACAATCTTCAGGCAGCAGGGCTGCATTCTGAATGGCATTTCCATGCTCCTCTCTGAGTTTTATTACCTGTAGAAGGATTATACATTAGACTCATAATTACTTACTCAATGGAAAGTACAAATAGAAGTGGGATATTCATTAAATAAGCAAAGAAAGAGAATATTGGCTTTCCTTAAAACACAGTCTTCAGTTAAATTGAAATTAAATGAAACTAGCCCAGTGGGACTGAAAGACTCCAAAGCTGTATTTTTGCAACTTCAAATAAAAGACAAGGAAGTGGAAGGAAAATAAAAAAGCAACAAACTTACAATTCAGGCACTGACATTTTGTTTTTTATAGCATCCAATTGTGTCTCAGTCACCTGCAACACGAGCTTTATGCTTTTTTGTGAGGAAAAGGGTTAGAGAGAAATGGTAATGGAGGGAATTAACTTGGAGCTAAGGTAGTTAAGCTTTGGGACTGAAATCACTAGGGATGAATCATTAGGGATGATCTCTCACCCTTTGTACCATTCCAACCCTGCTAGAGTTTCTTTTACTGGGCAGTAAGATTCTGAACAGTGGCCCAGTACAGGTATTTGAGGCAAAGCTCCTGAGAACTGGGTGATGGCAAATAACAGCATTAGCGCTGGGGCTGCTATCTGCAGATCAGCTGTCGTGGTTTAGTTCAGCCAAAACCATTGAGCCATTTATGATTTATTTGCATTAGTTTTGCCCTTTCTCCTTTCCCTCAAGTACACAATAAGGAGATGGGTTTTTCCATAGGCTGTAGTGATGATGATTGATGCCACTTGGATTGATGCCAATTCCTCGATGCTTGATTCATTAAGCTGGTCATCACAATGTATTTCTCAGTCAGGCTATACACCTTTTGCTAACATACCTATGAATTTCTATGCCCTAAAGTACAGTTTTCCATGACTGCCTCCCTTCTGTTGTCTCACATGCCTTCAGCCTTTGGTGTACGTCCCACATAACAGGTTGGGTGTGGTCACTGTTATTTTCATGCTTTTATGTTCTTGCTGAGAGCCTTCTCTATATCTAAGTAAATCTTTTTAGTGATGAAGTAGGAGTCATGTTGGACCAAGAGTAGCTAAGCTAGGAAAGCTAGCTCAGGAAGAGGAAGCATCTGACATGTTTTTGTTTCAGATTACAGTAAAACCCATCAAATTTGAGGCACTTTACAGTGGGATAGAAGGATTTAAATTAGGAATCCTGAGGTTTGGGATGGAGTCAGCAGTTCTCAGAAGAGTTAAAAAACAAATCTTCTGTCTTGACACAGAACTGGGATACCTCAGTCCCTAAGTTTTCGTTAGTTCTTAAACAGGAGATTTTTTTCTCTGTGCACTGTCTTTGCTTGCAAAGAAATACTTCGTGTGTTGCCACATTTATAGTGTACATCGAAACAAGCCTGATATTCCTGTTCATTCATCCATGCACTGACTACATTTTCTGACTACGTTTTCAGAAACAAAACTAGGTGAAGAGAAGCTGTAAAGCAAGAGTATCAGTGACATCCAAATAAAGTCTAATGGGAGTAAACTTTTAAAGGAGAAGATTAAAGGAAGGGAGGCAAAAGACAGGAAGAGGTTGTCATTTAAAGAAATACATGATTTAGCAAGAGAACTGTAGCCTGGATTTTATTAATGCATTTTAAAAATAAGAAATAGGATATTAAACAACTGGATCCTCATCAGGATTCATTAGTTCATCCACCCAATACAGATTTTATATTTTTCCCCTTTATCATTCTCTTGAGTGATCTCTCAGCCTCCTTCTAGGAGTCTCTGCCCTTTCAAATGACATCATTAATTTGCAGTTCTATTGGTACTGAATAAAAGAAAAAAAATTTCATCCTCTGTACCCCTTCTCTCTCAAGTATGCATTTGAGAGGAAGTTGGATTTTAGGAAAAGCTGGACAGTTACCTCTTGACAGCAGATCTCCGGGGACTCTTTGACTGCTCTGGCAAGTACTGTGGCCTGATAAGTGCATACCTATAAAACAGAAAGTTGTTTCTGAGACCCTGATATCTGTGCTGGGGTTTTCCTTCACAATAGTTCCAGTCCCAAGGACTGAATGTTCCTGAACAGTTGGGGCATATCTTCTGGTTTAATTTCATTTGAAAGGAATCCAGTTTGTATTCCCTGAGAGCATTTCTTACCTTGGAGGCCTGCTCCTGATTCAAACCAAAATGCTGACGTAGATGGATCTTATCGTAGTATACAGCTGGAGCTGGACAGAGGAGCTCATTCTTTCATTACTCCTTCCCATATTCATGTCGCTTAAATAGTCAAATTCTTGGTTTCTACTTTCTCTCATCTTCTGCTCAGGGGGATCACTTTACCAATGCTATTGACCATGTAACTGGCCCAGGAAAAGTGGCCACATGGGAGTGGAAATGATGTCAAGAGACAGGGAAAGACAAGATTACTTCCTTTATGAGAAGGCTGGTTTATGCCAGTTTAAAGTCTTCACTGAACTACATCTTTAATAGTCTGGGTGAGACAAAGTCATTCTTTCTCACCTGCCATTGCCTGAAATAAAACACTTTCCAGAAGCACAGGTTAAGGTGATAGTGGTCTAGATTGTCCTACCTATCTAAAATGTGAAAGACATGAAGTCTCTCTTGCTACAATATATTTTTCATTTACATGGTGCAAAGATCTGAAATTGCTTGGTTAGTACTAGGCACGTTATGTGAGACAGGGAAGAAAGGTGGCTGAGTTCGTACTTGCTTCTTTCAAGAAGTTTTCCAGCAAAATGAAGGACGTTATGGCAGAACCCCTCTCGATCATCTACCAAAAGTCTTGGGAGTCTGGGGAGGTCCCTGCTGACTGGAAGCTAGCCAATCTCCAATTTACAAAAAGGGTGTGAGGGAACACCCAGGGAACTACGGACCTCTTAGACTAACCTCAGTTTCTGGAAAACTTATGGAGAAGATTATGCTCCTTGATTGAAAGGCATTTAAAGAATAATGCAATCATCAGGCACAGTCAACAAGGGATCACAAAGGGTAAGTCCTGTTTAACTAGTTTGATATCCTT
>NW_009200290.1:0-203 GCF_000690835.1 Fulmarus glacialis
GGAGGGCGCGCTGCCGCGGCAGGAGTCACCCGGACCACGGGGCGGTGGAGCGCGCCCGGTCCGAGCGGGGTTGCGCGAGCACCGGCTAGCATTCACTGCGTCTCCGTACCGCTGCGCCGGGTCCCGCGGCTTTCGGTCGATCAGTTAGCTGTCGTACTTGCGGCTTTGGAAGGAAATGGGGCCGACTGAAAAAAAACAAGAGG
>NW_009200290.1:269-11308 GCF_000690835.1 Fulmarus glacialis
AGTTGCAGCAAGCTGCAGCTGCAGAGTTGCCAACCCAAAGGGCTCCGAAGAGTTATACGCCGTGAAATCTTCGCATCGAAAAGAAAGTCTTTTGCCTTAGCCTGTTTTTAAAAAAGGAAGCGGTTATACCGGTTTATTTTTGCGAAACGCTGTGGCCACTGACTGATAATATCTGTTCATTATAAATATAAAAAAAAAGAACCAACCGAATGATCTTGCACCTGCTATATTAGGGTCTTTTCACACTTTTGTCTGCATGATCTTCTTCAGTGTCTTCAATTTTCACTGGAATTAAGTTACACTTTTCTGTTGGCAAGGTGCTGTGATGAACTAGAATGTTTGACCCATGTCCACACAAAAAAAGTTAATAAAAATCCTCTGTCAGCAGCAGAAAAAACAAATTCTTTTGTATCTTGTCCTGAACCAACAGAAGTGCAAATATCATATCCCATATGTGAGCATCTAAATGCTAATTTTCTATTATTTAGACAGTGGGAGCAGAGTGCATTAAATACTAGGCTTTTTATTGCAGAGACATTAAATGCAAAACATGCATTAGCACAGTTATCACCCACAGAAACTTACGCATCAAGAAATGCAAGAATTAAAGCCACAGTAGCAGTATTAACTCAGCTAAATCACGCTATACATTTATATACATTCCTGCATATTACACAATGTTAAATTTTACAGTGTAAGCAGAATTACATAGGGCTGTATTTGTGTATACATGTAGAGAGATACTAGAGGTGAGGAGAACAGCTGCTGGAGAGAAGTCTACAGTGAATCATTTTAATAGTATTAATGCATATTTCTTATGTGGACAGGGCCAAATTAATGCTGCTGCTGCAAGCAAAAGAGCCTTTTAGGTTTTCTGGCTCCTTTTTTTCCTAATATTGTACAGCGTTCAGCCAATCTGAAACATGGGTGTCTTGTAAGCACAATGATAATACACATTAAGAATTTAATTATGCCATAACATCATGACACTACATCTCACAAATTATTTTTCCAGTACATGTACAGTAAGTCAAATCCACTAGTAAAAAATACATGCATATACACTAATGCATCCCAGATGTGACAACCTCACCAAGTATTTACAGCCTGTCAGTCCTGTGTGACTCAAGTAAATGTATTTCATTCATAGAAGTCTCGATTACAAATGTAACAGAGTATTTTGTTCATCTTTCCCTCCTTTATTATTTCAAGATATTTCATGGAACTTGCCTTACACTATATGGACTGGAGCAGCAGGTGGATGAATGTACTTTATTTGTTTTATAACCCCCATAAAAAGCATAAATGGAAATGCTCCTTCTAAATACTTACAACATTCTTTCGTTTAAAAGTTTGTCAGAATTTGGGGGACAGATGGACCCTGTAGCATCCAGAAAAGGAGTAGTTTTACAGTTTGATAAACCTTTTCTATGTTTTTTGACATTGTAACTGAAAGTAGGAAGGTACTACCATTTTTCCTTTTTTTTTTTTTTTTTTACCATAGTAAGCCTTCCGATTTGTGAAATCCAAAATTTCTGATTAATAAATTTCAGTAACTTGTTTTCTGATTAAAAAAAAATAATCGCTAGCTTATTAGTGTTATGCAAAATCTCAAAATTATATCTCACAATTCATTTGTAAGGATGCTTTAAAAATGTAATAGTGTATTTAATGGTAATAGTATACGATAAGAGATTCACTCTGATTTTTCTGCTGAGGAAGTCAGTGGTGATACACTGAAAAAAAAGTATACCATGGAGTCAAAGAATTAGTGATACATGTATCAAATGTTTTGTTCTTTTTGTATTTAACACAGTTCAAACAGCAGAGTATGTTTGACATTCTGCTTTCAGACAGCTATCAAATGTCTGTTTGAATTCTCAGAGAGATTAAGCAGAAACATATTTACTGATAATTACTTTCTCCTGAGAGCGCCAGTGCCATCTTTAGCCTGATTTTATTTACTGGTCTTTGTAAAAGATATTGTTAGACTGTAAATTTTGTCTTCTACTTTTATCCAGTTTAAACAGTATCAGCTGTGATTTTATGCCTGACTTTTCCTACTATGTGGACTTATACAATGTACGTTTTCCTTTTTAGCTGGAACGGTGGTGTAGAAGTTTATACACGGAGGTCTAAGCCACCCTTTCACTACAAAGGAAGTAAAGAGACTGTTTAAAAGTTACTTAGCTAATAGTCAAAGGGCTACAACTTTTCTTTCTATGTGAAACAGCTGGTTAAAGTTGAACAATTCAGCTACTCTTATACATAGGTCTTGCTTATGTCGCAATGTTCAGCAATTATCCCAGCATTGACTAGTGCAATTCACGGGTTAACTCACACTATATTTGAAGATCAGTGGGAGCACGCCTGCTGCTGGCATTACTTGACAGCGACAGTCGCCTAGACAGAGAGAAAGGCTTAGGACTATCGCAGTTTCTACTTTGTTTAGATTCTGAGCTCACCTCCCCTGTAGAGTCAGGAGTGTCTGGTCGGCTAGAATTTTTTACGTCAGCATTGTAAGGAGGTTGGGCTTTGTTTGCACTGAAACTGCTTTGTCTTCTGTTGGTGTTCTTTGGAAGAGAATTTGTTGAAGCTCCTGCACTCTCAACAATTGCCGAGCAGTTCCAAGATGAACCAATTCCATGTTGTCTTCTGAAACCAGTAATAGGAAAAGTTGTATCAGATTGCACTGCAGTTTGAGATGGTATTTCAGCAAAGCTTCTCAAGCACGTGCTTAAAGCTGTATCTGCATTCTGAGTACCAACAAGGAAATGTTTATTTTCAGCTTCCTTTTGAGCATCATGCACTTCAGACCCAAGCTCGCCGAGCAAGCCTTCATTATTATTAGTGCTAGTATTTTGAGCCTGATTGTCTAAAGCATTTGTAGCTGGCCTTTTTGGCGATTTATTTTCCTGATTGCGATGGGTGTAATTGCTGCTGCATTCTGTACAGTTATTTTGCACAGATTGAAATATGGGAGGAGAATTTAGAACCGGGTAGATGGCAGTGTCAGTTTGCTTTTCCATTAAAAAGGTGTAACTGCTAAGTGCAGAAGGAAGATTTTTTTGAGGGGTGGTGGATATTCCCAAAGAAGAGTGCGGTATCACAGAGTATTTCTTAGATTTGTTTACGTAGAAATTATCAGGGTTGTCCCTGTTTTTTTTCTGCCCGCAGAGTCCCATTTTAATTTTTCGGAATCCCAGGTGGATAATTTCTAGGATATTTAAAAGCAATGATACAGTCGCTATTGATTGCATGAATAATATGAACACTGTCTTTTCTGTTGGTCTAGATACAAAGCAGTCAACTGTGTTTGGACATGGATCTCTCTGACATTTATAAAGGGGATCTAGATGAAAGCCGTAAAGAAGATACTGCCCAATCATAAAACCGACTTCCACTGCAGATCTTGTGAAAATATGTATCACGTAAGTGCAGAGCAAAGAGCCTCTCAGGGGTGCTTTGTTTAGCTTTTTTTGATCCAATTGCCGGAGTTCTCTCTCCAGCCTTTTCCGATTTTCAGTCATTTCTAATTCAGTGCTTTCAAGTTCCACTCTCACCTGAGCTTTCTTTTTTTGCCTCTCTTTTTCCAAGGCTCTTAGTCTGTATAAGGCATGACCCATATACACCAAGGAAGGGGAAGACACAAATATAACTTGCAAGACCCAGTATCTTATGAGAGAGATGGGAAAGGCCTCATCATAGCACACATTTCTGCAACCAGGTTGCTCAGTATTGCATATAAATTCTGATTGTTCATCATTCCAAACATCCTCAGCTGCCACTCCAAGGACAAGCATTCGAAATATGAAGAGGATCGTTAGCCAAATCTTTCCAATAATAGTGGAATGAATGTGGACCTCCTCTAAAATGCCTCCAAGGAAATTCCAGTCTCCCATGGTTATTCTGCCATCTTAACACTAAAATATATGAGAGAAAAAAGTATCAAATATTGTAAAAGCTGCAGTCCTTCCTTAATGCATTACAAAAAAATGACACTGGGAAAAACCATCGTATCTCACATTGTAACCATGGCAACATGACCCACTGCTCATTGATAATGTAGGTATTATTCTCTCTCATCTACAAGATAGAGAAGTGCACCATCTGCCCGTGTCTAATTTATCAGTAAAAGACATCCTGATAAGCACATCACTATGAGGTATTAAGCACCCCCAGTCTGCATCAAATCAGTGGAAACTAAAGTGCCTGACTTGTTATAGGATTCTAAGAGCATTATGGGGTCCATTTGAACCATCATCCGATAGCAGTGTGAGCACGGTACGTTTATATTTAGGACACTTACGAAGGTAGAGGAGTATTTCCCCATCCTTCTTTTCAGACGTTCCGAGCCCCACGTTGCAGCTGAAGTTACGGTAATGTCCAATTACTGTTTCGCAGCGAAAATTGGTTATACAAAGGAACTTGAGAGGGAATAAAACACCTTGCTAAAATTGCATTGTTAAATTAAAAAATATGTTTAACCATATACTTTGGTGCAGACAATTGCTTTTTTTTTGCACGTTAATGATAAACAAATAAATAGAATCACTGTAATCGGTCCAGTTTCCTCTGATCCATGATATCCAGATTTGAAATACAGAATAGAGTGCCTAAGTGTCAAGCGTTGTTATCTTTGGCCCCAATTCTGTGAAAAATAAATGATTTATGCAAAAATTATCTACCACTATTTTCCTAAATGATTATCATCTGAGTACAGATCAACTGGTAATATATGTGTGTAATCGCACATCTCACCTTTCTTTCGTATGTTTGTTTCTTTCCCCGTTACAGGATACTACATTGTGGACAAGATTTTAAATTCCTTTCCAGTGGTTATGTTATTGTATATACTAACAAAAATCTTTTTCTTTCTTATGTGCGGGGATAACTGGTACATCTGTAGATTTACCTTTTCATTGTATGCACAATGAATAGAATAGTTGTAGAATTCAATTATACTAAAGCCAGAATGATCTGACTTTTTTTTAGGATAAAGGTGGTTTAACACAGTGTTTTCTGTTCAAATGGGATTCATTTTCACCCTGTAAAACAGGATTGTTAAGAAATCAAATGGAAGTTGCAGTCTTACAGCCACAGTACCGATGACTATAGAGGAAACTTTATGTTAAGACAGCCCACTAAACATGAAAATACTCTTGCAAATCAGTATACAAATAGGCACGCTAGACATATTTTAAATTTTAAACAAAATAAAAATAAATGGAAAATTAAAAATAAAACATACCTTTCTTTATAAAAATGTGTGAAATTACACATCTGCAGCGTCTGATAAAAAGTTACAAACTCTGCCATCTTCTGTCCGTGTGAGTAAATTTCACATTATAAGCAGTTTATTTCACTACAGGAGCAAGTGATGGAGTGCAGGCTTTGCACAGTGAATTTATATTTGCTAGGGATGGAGGGAGGAGAAAATCAATCTGTTGTTCAGTCTGCTACCGCTCCAAGCATAATTTAACTATGACTAGTGAAAGAATCTCACTAAAAAAAGCTAGAAATGAAAAATCTGCAGCTCTAACTTCCTTCAGATTATCTTCCTTTTTGCCTCTCCAGCACCTTCCAAGTTTTAAGAACGATCTCAACTTCAGACAAACAGAATAAAAGAAAACTTTTGGACTAGCTTTTAGTTTACGTACCTCAGTAGCAGCAAACACTCAGCCTGCCTATGCAAAAGCGAAGAACACTATCATTGTAAATTTCTGCAGACAGTCTGTTCTCCTGGAATGGCTTAGCACCACACTCCTGATGTAAAAACCCAATGGTAGTATTTTTGGCCCCTCCAAACTCACTCCCTCTTCATAGGCTGCATCTGTCCTTATAGTCTATGATTCTGCACCTCTCGATTATTCTCCATATGCTATCTTACTTGTCATACTGACTTCTTTAAAACACCCCTGAACATGGCAACTGTTTTACACCATTTTCCCCGTCCATATAATTCAGTGTTTCTTTTTAGGAGCAAGTAATTATCTTTCCAGTCTAAGTGTCGGACATACTAAAGATGTCAGTCATTCTTCTTGATAGTGATACTTCTGTATAGCCTGTGAAAACAGACCAGGTGACGCAAGCCCCCTTTTTATCCCAGGCCTTCAGCTACCCCTCCGCATTACCTCAGCAGGAAAACAGGCTGAAATATTTTCCAATATAAAAGAGTGCACAAACTGCCTAGTCTCAAAGAACAGGGATTTTCTAGGTGTTTAGGAATGCAAGGGCCACATATATTAATTGATACAATTGCTCACGGGTTACAACCTACTGTTGTTAACTTTTTCTTTTAAATTCCTCCCTTTCCTATTCCTTTCTTTACATAAGATGGATAGTTGCAGCAGAGTCGCCCTGCGACTTGGGTGAATAAATGGGTTTGTTCTACTGAAAAACTTGCTTACTTATGGTAAAAGATTCAGTAAAGCTATACACTATACATCCTTGTAAGCTGAGCTGAAGCAAAAAATTATTTAAGAGAGCTTAAAATCTACTCGAATTTTTTTTTTGAGCCAACTGGACTGCTACAGTGCATTTTGGGGACCAATGGTAGGCTGGGGAACACCCTTTCAAACACTCCAAACTTTAGGAAATACCTGCAAAAAATGTTGGGGAGAGGGGAGGGAAAGACACCTCATTTTAGAAAAGGAAAGAAAGGAAATGTGCTTGATTTGTGTACAAAGATTGTCCTGGAGCCCGCGTTAGCAGCGCAATGGCCAAGGATGCGGCCTTGTTAGGCATGCGTGGTATTAATGTGTAACTCCACCGCTAGGATCAATACGAGTTAAGAAGTTATCTAGCACTATAATGCTCTTTTATATGATTCCTCTCAGTGCCCTGCAAAAGTGTATCGCTGATCCAACTGTCCTGTATAGAATAAATAAACTTCCTCTGCTGAGAACTCTAAAAAGCTAATCATTACCTTTTAATTTTGGTGCTGAGGATCAGTCAATAGGTCACGTCCGATTTCATAGTTAAATGACAGTTTGCCTAGAAGTATTCGATCATTTTGGCAAGCTATCCGTCTACAGCCAGACATTTCTATTAAGTACTTAAAGCAGGTTTCTAAACGTACATCTCTTCTATCGAGTACTTAAAGTAGGTTTCTAAACATTTTTCTGCTATTGGTGAAAAAAATTCTAAGTCCGTTGAAGTGGCCCACGGACCCCACTACCCCTCCACCTCCTGCAAAGATGCTGAAGCTTTGTTTGAAAATCCAAAGTGTTCAGTGAGACTGAACTATGGTGGCTGGGGATCTACCTGTTCTGTAAAAGATAAATGTTAAGACGAACATTTAATGATCTGCACATAATGTTCTGGGATGCATTATCTCATTTAAAATGGTATTTCAGTCAAATGACAATTTGACAAGTTGGGAGGGAAAATGAACTTGAGTGCCAATGACAATTTTACAGTGCCAATGCTGCTCTTTGCCTTAGTCCAGTTGTTTTGCGGATGTGACTATTTATACAAACTGTCATACCAATATTCAGTGCTTAGTAACAAAATACTTAGTGATGTAAGGAGAGTATACTTGCTTTTCTTCCAGCTCTGGAAGCTACCTCACTGGCTTTTCATCGGTGGTGGGTTTGCTGCAAAACATCCCCCAAACTTCAACAACTATATTATGTTTTCTTAGCTCAGGGTCAGACGCCACAGAAATCATTCAGTCATGGAAATATTCTCCAAAGATCAAGACCTTTTCATTCCTACTCATCAATAATGTGCACTTTATGTGTACAATTGATTTTTATTTTCTACTGTATTTGTCTGACCCACAATGGCCAGCTAGATAACTAGAGGCACAAACATCAGTGATGTGTCCTACAGGCTTTCAGGGCAACATGGACTCACTCCCATAGTTTTCTTTCAGTAGTGAAGTTAGGATCACAAATGATAAACTGCAATAATGAGAAATTTGGACAACGGTACTACTCAATATTGTCTTTAGGACCACCAAATCCAGTGGTACTGTGTTTGAAGGCAGACCAGAGAATACCATATAAAGACCGAGGCACATGCTCTTCATGTTTGTCCATTTTCTGTGCTGGCTTATAGATTCACTTTTGATTGCTAAGATATACATGCAAATCAGTAGGTGCAGATTTGTGTTTTCATTTTCACAAGCAAAATTTCTGAAGATGCCCAGGCATTTATCCAAAAGGTTTAAGGTGGTTTTTTGGTCAGTAATTAGCTATTTTTAAGCTTAGATAGCATGCTGTATTTCCACTTGGGACTTCCCTTTTCCCCGCGCAAGTTCTTCACTATGTTGAAAAGAGCCTCTTGTAAAGTAAGCAGGATGCTTGTACTCCCCAAATGCTCCATTCCAAGACGTTTACAGAACACTCAAAAACCAGTTTCTTGCTATTTAGGAACTGATTGTGTAGAAAATTTGTAGATCTGAGGCGAAAAAATTTAAATTGCATCCGGGAAACATCCAATCGGATGAGCCTCGGCATCTTTAAAGAAAAGGTAATCGCTTTTCTTTGAAGAGAATTTGAGCAATATGCCAGTTGGTTAGGTAGCTTGGACTGCACATGTTCATCATGTGGGTAATAGGCTAAAAATCATTATAACTATTTCCTCGGCTGAAATGTTTTAGCCTTGTTCTGGCCATTCTGTGAACAATTTGCCAGTTATTTTTTAGGGTGAGATTTACTGACCTGAGAAACGGGTTTTGAGGTGCTGTTAGCAACTGCAGGAGGAGCGTTCCCATTTGTCACAAATGCTTTTCTCTCTTTTCAGCAGAGAAAAGGCTGCTTGGTTGTTGACAGGTGTCACTGGCTCTGGATATTTGCCCGTGGAGCTGTGAGGACTGAAAATATAAAGTTATTGTCCCTAATGCAGATGAACTGATTCTTGGGGGGTTGCAGGTAGATTGGGTGGAAGCGCATTTTAGTTCAATAATTGGGATTGACTCATGTCTATAGTCATGTTAATATGGCGGCTAAAACCAAGCTTATAAAAAGCAACTGTAATGCGTTCCTGGGGTCCATCTGCATGTTCTGCTGAGATTCCTAGCGAGGGGCAAAACATTTTGAGCTGCGAGCAAAAATTCCAGTTTCCCTTTATCAGTTTCCTGCTTATATGCGTGTGAGTGTTTAATGTTTAAAAAGGAGGGTTCAGAGTTTTTAATTTACTCTTTTTTTGCTCAGAGGTTGCTGTTGAGGGTTTCTCACTGAGGGGCTTATGGTTCATTATTTTATTTTGTGGGGCTCGGTATGTATCAATCAGCATTTCCAGTTCAGTCATTTACCAATCTCGGCACAGGATTTAAAATCTAACCTTATCCAAAATTTTTAAATCCCCAACAACCATTTGGGTTCCAAGATTTGCAGTTTATCACTTCTGGATTTAGGGTTTAGAGCTTAAGGATGTCGACCTTTCGACAAAACAGGTGACAATAAGCTGTAAGGCCTGAATCCCAAACAGTAGGCTGCGAACCTTTCTTTGGAGTTTGTAACTGTAATGCACCAGGGCTAGTGTTTGTTACGATCCCAGTAAGAAAGGCACTCAGACTCCATATTGGTTAAATTTCCATTTATTGACGCTAACACTAGAAGGAAAAAGAGAATAGTGTACATAATCATACATCCCTTCAGATGCTGGGAACCCCGACTTGTGCAGAATCAGAGGGACCACTTATCAGGGCACAGCATGCAGTCCAGCTCCTGTCCCTGGAGAGGTTCCACTAACATCTCGGTCTTTAGGGTCTTACAGTGCTTTTCTAAAAAGAAAATAGTGCTATTAATCATTTCTACTGTCAATCACAAGGATGTTTGCATGAGACCCTCCCGCTTCGCTTGAACATAAAGTCAAGGACACGTGGCTGGTGTAATTGCCAGTGCCAAGTGGGAGCTACCTACAGGCTCATTTGTTACCGTTAGCCAGCTTAAGTTTATGCTGAGACCGAGGGATATACGGGTGCAAAGCAGGCATGACAGGGTTGGGCTGTCAAGGCTGCGGTTGAGCTGAGAGTGGTGGAATTTTCGTGCAGGGCTCTAGTCTAGGGCTAGGGCAGAAGCACAGACAGATGAGATCAGTGGTTTTCCCGTCAGATACTGGAACTGAATTCTACCTCTCAAAGAAAAAGCAGGGGAGAAGGCTAACAGCTACTCTGTGACTTGACATATCGAGGGCAGCAGCAGGAGCTGACCTTCCCCCTGGACTGCCAAATGCTGGGTTAGTAATGACTCTTGAGGTGTCACAGAGGAAGGGGGCATGTACTGGCTCTGAGCCCCTCAGCAGACTCGTCCCAAGTGTTGTTTACGTGCATTCATTACTAAACAATTATTCTTTCCACTCATGGCTGTGGTTCCTGCAGTCCCTTTGCACTTGGTAAGTGTCTGTGGCAGTGCCCAAGGGAAGGACGTTATTCCTTGTGCCTGAGGGAGTGGGGGCTGGTCCGAAAGTCTCTCAGACCCCCTCTCCATCCCTGGGGGTTCCTGAAGAACCTCTGTGCTGTCAACAGGGCTCCAGGGGGCTTCCCTGTCATTGTCATGGACATTCAGGGCTGTTGGTGGCATTTCCTATGATCCCAGGGACAGCTAGGGCCCATCCAGGCTGTACAAGCATACCAGGCTGCTCCTGTGCTTTCTCACAGCACCCTGAAATGGTCCCATTGTGGCCGGGGCAGCGGGCCAGGGTCTCTGTGGCTGGTGCTGAGTGAGGGAGTTTCTACAGAGACGGCGGATGCCTGCAGGTGATTTCCTATTGGCCGCACTGAGCTCCACAGCATGTCTTATAGCTCCTCCGGGACTCTCCGTCCAAGCTTTCAGAAAGCAGCTCTCAGGAACTGGGGCACAGTGCCCTAGTGGGGCCGATGGTGATGGCCCTCCGTGTTCTCAATGAACTGCAGCTGTGGGCCCCGCAGCAGGTGGGATGGGCTAGGGCTGCGGCTACGGGGCAGGTGCTGCTCACGGAATCAGCTGGCTGGGGGCAGCCACGTGGAGGGGGGGTGCCCTACTCCGCGCAATGCCTTACCATGCCGGGGCGGCCTGGGACAACGGGGACGCTGCCGAGCATCGCCAGCC
>NW_009200291.1:0-24138 GCF_000690835.1 Fulmarus glacialis
AATATTTTAAAAGCACCTTCTGATGTTTCCCTCCATATAACCATTAATTTCTTTAAACTGTGCAATTCCCCCCCCACTATCTCCTGTGACTGACCTTATAGTCTTGAATTTTTAGGACTGAATTGTAAATTCCCAATAAAAGGAATTCTTTAATGTCTAAAGTCAGAGTTCAGTCAGCATATCGCCTGTTTATTAGCAGTGAAGTGACAACCATGATACAAACTCCTCACGGTGGCCTGATATCCAGATCAAGAAGCAAAAGAAAACCAGTAGTAAAGCCTAAATCCCCATTTCAGGGTCCATTTTTCAAATACATTAAGCTACTGGAGCAAAAAATTATTATTTTGAACTGATAAGAAATTGATTTCTGCTTCAGTATGATCATAGTTTCTAAGGACTGCTTTTAAAGTATTGTGACAAATAGTTTTGACTCCTTTTGAAGCAAAATATTCTGAATAGTTTAAGGTATTGGTTAAAATGGGAAGGAAAAAAATTAACTACTGCATTTAAAACTCCAAGGACCAGAGGATGTATCTTCGGATCCAATAATGAAATAATGATTAAAAAATGTCCATAAATTGCTCTCTTATCTGAAAGAATTTGGGTACAAACATTCTTGCTGAACAGAAGACAGATTGTTCCCTGAATTATGTTTTACAGATTCAAGATTAATGAGGAAAAAAAAAAAAAGGCATTTTGTCCTTGAAAGCAGGTAAGTACTCCTTTATAGGTATTCTCATTCTCTTCAGACTTTGCATTTAGAGAAATAGTTTTCACTTTGCTCAGCATTCTTACGAGACCTTGGAACTATACATGAGCTTTTCCACTTCATTCTGTTCTCATACAACTGTTGTACGTATAAAAAGGAATTTAACCAAAAACAGTTTTCCTGCACTAGTTAGATGACCCTGAATAAAAGATGTAAGATCTTTTTTAAGTAAGCAAAGAGCCTTTTTTTGTGCTTGTTTTTTAACTTTTTGTCTTTTGCACTCCCTTCCCCCAAGTTGGGTCTGCTATTTTTGGACTAGAGAAACACCGATCTGTCTTGGCTTGATAAATTTTTGTGAAGGGATGACTATATCCACTGAGTTACTGCACCAGTTATGGTTACTTTCCATAGCTATAAGGCTAATTCTATAAATCCCAACAAATTGAAGAGTATGTTCTTACTTGTATTCCCAAAATTATTTTGCTGAGAATACACAAACAGCATTGTTCCGAAGGGAAGGAAAATAGGAATTTAAAAGAATAGCGCTCAAACTCCACATGCATTAGAACAGGTGCCTCTGCTTCCTCCATTAAATGTACATAAACTGTTTTGTCTTCAAGCAGCTGAAGAGCACATAATTTAGCTGTTAATCCTACTGAATACACCTAGCCAACCAATTTTTTATTTGGATCAATTGTTCTTTTTGGGTCTGGATTATGTATATCAGGCATTCACTGAGGTACTTCTGTGATAGACTCCCTTGTTGCCTTCATTGTTTGATAAAACAATATATCTGATGTCTATTGGTAACATCTGCAAAGAAAATGCAACCAGTTACATCTGGTTTAGTTATGAGTTGCTTTGAGAAGTAAATATCATAACAGAGTAACCTAACATTTACAGTTAATCTACACTTAGTCTGCAAAACCAGGAATTGAGACTAGAAGGCAGAGAATCATTCATTCATAGTACAGACTCAAGTCAAGATGATGATGCATCACCTTTGATCACTGTTGCGTTGAATATTTAACAGTTAACTTTTGCCACCACTGGAGAAACCTGACTGCAAGGAGCACATTTTAGTTTCATGAGCCAAGAGAAAGTAGAGAACTCTGATAAACAGCCAGCACTGTCAATATACAAACATTATTTGATCTGTTGACATAATTAGACATACTAGCTAGAAAAAAAAAAAGTGATACATCGTTGCTTCTGAGCTTTTGGGGCTAAAAATGGGTTTAAAACTAAATACCCAAGCTTGTTTTTTTCTTTTTTTTTTTAAACTACTAGCAAGAACCTTCACACTGGCACTGCAGAACTGCTAAAGGCAATTTCCAGTGCAGTGTGGCCTTGGGATTACAGGTGCAGTGTACAACTTCAGATAGGGTCCTCAAGCCAACCAAAGAAGCCGAACACATACAGCAAGGAAATTAGCTAAGGAACATTTGTTCCTGCATGAATCACAACTGAAAGTCTCGGTGCATCCAACGGTTTGTATCAAATGAATCCTTAACATTTGCCTAGCAGTTGTCATGCACGAGCTGCTTACTGAAAGCTTTGTGATGGCATCATATTTCCAAGAATTAAGACAGATATTTATTTATTTGTAGAAAACACGAATGAGGAGAGAGCAGAAAAGGATTTCACCTTCACACACAGACACATTTTTTTTTTGCTTTGTTTTTGTTTGTTTGTTTGCTTTTTTGTTAAATCAAGGAAAGAATACAGAGCAGAAGCCGATGGGAGGAAGAAATGCTGACTAAACAAACTGCTCAATCTGAACTGACTTCATTGCCAGAAGTTAGAGAGAGGTACAAACAGAACCAAAAATGGTGCCAAAAATGTGCTCTCTGGGAAAGCTGAAAATCCACTTCTGTTTTCAGTTCTGCTGCTGTAAATCCACAGCGTGGATTTACAGTGATGTGAGCTGTTCTGGATATACAACAGTGTAACGAGGGCACAGGTGGCTCATCTTGCCCTGATACCTGGGCACATTATAGCCGTGTGTGCATTCAGAAGGCAAGGTTCTTTCTTCCTTTGCACAGAAAAAATAAAAGATCAACAACAGCAACTATCTTCTACATAACCTAGAAAAGCAGCACACTTCTTACAGCAGAGACAGGTCTCTAGAAAAGCAAAGCAAATTTGTCAGAATTTTCAATGACATAATGTTATGCATACTAACTTTTTTTTTTTTGAGAAACCAAATATTTCAATTTTAACTCCTATAAACAACTGATGACCATGCACAGAGCTATTTCAGTAACAAGATCAGTATAGGAGACTGCAAAAAGTAATCCGCTTACAGATTATACAAAGTATAATACGAAAGTAACATATTCATAAGTGTGCTAGATCATGTGCCTCAGAGATGTTATAAACACAAACATTTATTGAGTTAGACCTAATAAAAAATTTAGATTTTCATTATGAAGCCCACGTATGACAGACAGCAATATACTCTTGCTAACAATGAAAAGACAGATACTAAAACCTATGTAATGTAATCTTCCCCTCAAAACAGACGTAAAAACCTGAGCAATAAAAAAGCAAGAGTTTCTGGCATTGTGTATACAGCAACGCTTTCCCAACCTTTTCCTCCCAAACTGCCTCAGCCAGGTTACTCTGCAGCCCTAGCAACCCGTTTATACTCTGCTGGCTGCCCACCATCACTATCTGTACTACATTCTGCCCTCATGGATGACCTTAAACTGCAATCCTGGAAAATACCTTGCTCACCAACCCAAAGTGTCACTTGCTAAAATTAGCATTCTGGGAGCTAACAATAAAGCCATTAAGGCACTGAGAAAGACACATGTCCTGCCTTAGTTCAGTGTATATCAAGTAATCAGTCAGATGACCGTTAAAGCTGTGAAGTCTTTATTCAGATGGTCAACTCGCCTGCCTCAACCCATAACCTGTCTCTACAGGGGTTTTCTTAGAGAGATGGATAACGATGCTCTTTCATGTTACCTTCCTCGCTATGAAATGTGGTGCTTCCAAATCTCCATTCCTATTCCCAGGACAGCCTGCAATCAGAAAAATCTGACTTCGAATAGAGCAACAGTCTCAAAATCAGGCTGTCATTCAGCAGCAACAGCTCTTGCTGAACACTCACAACTTCACAGTAAGGACACTGCCTACTGCAACTTCCCCCCGTGCTGAGGACTGGAATAATGTGAGAATGTTTCATCTCCATTCCAAACTTCTAATATTTTAATCTATTAAATCTTATCACCATCATCTTGTTCCAATACGAATGGCCAGCTAGCTGATTCAATACACTGAAGAAATACTAAAACCACTAGTGCAAAGCTTTATGTAAAACTACTATATAACATAAATTAAAGAGCTTGGTGATAGAGTGATGCTGAGAACCATTTAGCACCATCAAATTTCATTCATGTAAATCTCTCCTCATAAAAAAAAAAGCCACCAGACTGCTGCCTAATTCCTAATTTCTGCTAAATGTATCAAAATTCTTTAGGGTTTCATGTATATTGTCAAGCAGAATAGCAAATACTCCTACTGAAAACACTTATTTTCAGGATCATTTTGTGTACATAAAATAGTCTATTCCAACAAATAAAGAATCCCTCTAGTTAAACCTGAGGAAAAAAAAAATCAACTTAAGAGCAGATGAAAGAAATGTACTTTATGTGTGTAAACTAAATTTTAACCACCGAGCAAATCAAAGCCATTAAGATCTCCAGAGACATTTTCTGAGGACTGTGACCTCTACACAGCACAGAACGGATCCAGTGGCCGTATTTGTCCTTTCCCATGACAAATGGCTATTATATCTGTGTCCAGCTACACAAAAAGGGATGTTTAGCTTCAGACAGCAGAGTGTTAAGAACATTCCGATGTGTTTTGGGGTTTTCTTCTGAGAGCTTTGTTTAAAAATGTACTTCTCTATGGGCTATGGATCTACAGGCTTTTGGTGGACTAATTAGTAACTGGAATCCAGAGCCATCATCATTCATTTGGAAAAATGCTTACATATTCCCTCAGGGGAAAATCTGAGGCAAAACACACAAAATTGGCTGTGCGACTAGCATGGATGACACAAGTATCTAAATCCCAAAGCCAAAATATATCCCTTTTAGTGTTTTTGAAACATAAAATCAACAATTTTGTTAAATGTGAAGGAACATAATCTTGGACTGGACTCCACAGACAGAAGGTAATTATACTAGAGACATATTAATATAATACTCACTTCTATATTTAACTTGCTTTTAGTTGTGTTTTGTTTCAGTTTTAGAGGAGTCAGTGGCTATCCAGCTTACTGTCCAAACCATTACAGTCACTTCAAGGACAGCAACTACAAATTAAAATGTGGAAAATCCATTACTAGTTTAGCAGAGAGTTGAAGAAAATTCAGCCTTGTTAGTAACCCTGAGTTCAGTGTACCTGACCAAACAAATAAGCGTCTTCCCAAGATCACAGTGATTCAGAAGTGCCTCAGTTCTTTTTCAGTAATTTTCACTGAGAGAGGTACAAGTTTTATAAGCTTATTTTGAATGTGCATCTATTAGAAAGTTAGTAACACGATGACTGTTTAATGCTACTTTTCAATAATAATAATAAAACAGTGACAGCAATGGATGCTGAAGCTACTCAGAGCCACTTCACAAGTGACAATTTGGGAAATGCCTGAGTAGACACTCAGGAATTCCTAAACAGTAATTCTGTTGAAAGAAAACTGGTGGGAACAGAGGTGAAGAATGTGAGACAAAGAGGAGAGGCTTTGTAGAAGTTACATCTGAAACAAGAACATGCTTACTAAAATACAACTGCTATAGATTCAGCCGATACCTGGAGTGCTCCATCTGCTCCCACCATGGGGAGTATTTTGAAACTATAATATGTCTCTGTTAACATAGCATTTTCAGAACATTCTTAAATTATTAGTCTTGCCATAACATAAGGAAACAACATTGACACAAAGCGACTACTGTAACAAACTACATTGCACAATTCTGGCAATTTTAACAATAAAAACTACAACGTCAACATGATCTTTTACACTTAGTTTATAAGATCAGCTATTTTTCTTTGTAACAAATTGAGAAGTAATGCAAGGAGTAATTTCCAAAAGTAACATAACCATAAAAGTTGGTGTGCAATTTAACTGCTAATTTAAATTAGCTAGCTGTCACAAATAACTCCCCTAAACTGCTTCAAACATGGGCAGACATGGAAAGGAAGAGGAAAAACAAAATGATCAACAACCAGCAGCAGAAATGCCTTAAATATGTTGAAGATCTTCCAGCTTAAGTAAGGAGAAATTCATTCCAGGATCTAGGAGCTGTGCCAGGTATTAAATCTTTCATAGAGAATCATCCTAATTGTCTCCTTAGAGTTAACCTGTTTTATAATCCTAAGCAATCCTATCCAATCAGAAGTTCATTTCTTTTTTGTTAAAGCTACGTTTGAGAAATTCAATTTCAAGTTGTCAGCACTGATAGCCGTTTATTCTGTGGGAGGGGGTGGTTGGAAAACTAGCTGAAATGAATGAAAGTCTGCCTCTCAAATGCAGTTTTTCTGCTTTTTAGGGGAAGAAAAAAGAGTTATTACTGTAATTGTTCTGCCTGTTCCCCTTTTGATCTTGCCAACTCCCCAACAATATTTTGCACTTCCTTTTTTTTTACAGGACAACAAAACTCAAATTAAAAAAAAACCAAACATTTTCCACTGGAATTTTACAAGGCCATTTTATCTACCTTATCCTCAACAAATTTAACTTACAAACAAAATAAATGAGAGTTGATATCAATGCAGAATATCAATAACTACTCTTAAAGACATTTTATGGTATCTGTCCACTGTGTTTTAGCAAACATACCTAAAGTTATATCAAAAGACTAAAATCAAATCGCAATGCTACAGTAAACAGTATGGCACTGCCAGAAGTCCTTCAGATTAAAAGGCAAAGCATTCCTGACAATCTGTGACACAGAATACAACCCAACCAACACTTAAAATATCAAGGACCTGGAAGCTCCATTCCATTAAATATTTAGGTCCCCTGAATCCAAAACTAAAGAGGCAAAACAAGAGAGAAAAATAGAGAGACAGACAGAAAGAAGTAAACAAACAGAACAACCTTACCTTTCACAAGCTCGGACAGTCCATGCAGCAATTATCCATAATGAGATACTAAAAACCAACAGTACAGTTCCTGGACATATTGTCATTAGAGTCTTCATAACAAAACGGGTATTGAAGTTTATCTTATTTAATGCTCCAATGCTTCTAGATGAGGCATCAGTGAAAAGTTTGCTATGCAAAAGCATAACTCTGGCAATAAGATATAGTCTTAAGAACATTGGTATAGATAAAATAATATCCACATCAGCCGTTGTTGTGGATGGAGCGTAAGAAAAGGCGAGCCGGGCTGTCCATGTGAATGTATAGTTCCCAGGTATGGGATGTATAGCACACACCAGTATTTCCAAGCAGATAAAGAAAATACGCTCATAAGTCATGGCTATTCTCCAGTCATCTGCTCCATTGTCCACCATGAACAACTGAAATAATAAAATATAAGGTTAACTTTAGTACATAATTAACAAACCTTGTTATAATGCCATTTTAAAATACCATAGTTTTCAGAGCTGCCAATGACCACTAAAAAGAAAATAAATATGCCATTTCAGAAAATGACGTTACTACATCACTATGAAGTGAAACATAACTCTGGTTAAGACATTTTTTCATGCACTATTTTTAAAAATGTACATGAAACTTAATTTTCACATGTTATTTACTAAGAATTCCTCATATTTTCTTCAATTGTCATTTCTGATAAAACAAAATTCTGGACCAATTAAGCCTTGCCCCTTCAAAATCAATTGGTTACTCTAAGTTCATAAAATTGTGAAAAATTTAAGAAAGTGTTTTCAGAATCGGTATCTAAATTACAAATTGAAAATACTTTCTAAGATGCAATGTTAAGCCTGCCCTAGAGCATATCCATGCTTCAGACACGTTGATATTATAGCTTCTGTAGAACTATTCAAGCTTTCTTCAAGCTTCAGGCACCAATACAGATCAACGTAGGATGCAAAACATGAGAAACCGCACAAACACTCAAAAAGATGGTGAAAATCTGAAAAGCAAAAGCCGGCAAATATCAGAGTAGCCCAGGCAGCCAGGTGATGTCTACTAGTAGCTGAAAGTTAAATGCACATGTTGGTTCTTGCACAATCAAGGCCTTCGGTTTGCCGCCCAAGAACAAAGGTACTGAAACATTTCACACTGTTTAGTAAATCTTGCTCCTTATGATCTACTAAATAAATACTCAATCAAACAGCATTTGTCACTAGCAGTGACAAGTGTGCAAGAAGTTGCAAATAGGCAACTTTTCAAAACAGAACATAACCCATAATGACAAAGAAGATACAATCTCAGTGACAGAAGACCTTCTCATCACTTCAACTATAGTCCGAATCTAAACAAGACTATTCAGTAAATAGGTAAGAGGATATAAAAATACTTTTGCAGGATTTCAAAAATTATATTCAACAATGTGTAAGTAAATCAATAGGTGAGAAGGAAAAGTATACAAAGAATGCCCTCCTTAATGCAAGAAGAGTATTTTCAGCATGATACACACCATATACACAGCCAAAAAAACAACTACTCATTGCCTCTTTCCATCTTTCAAGAGTTTAGAATACAAGCCTGATCTCTTTGTATATGTTTTTAGAGATCAAAAACGCACTTCACATCCTCTTCCCACTGCATTCAGTTTGTCTTTCAGAAAATTGCTCCAGTCATTTGTTTAGGAAACTGATAACCACAAATTAACTTTATTGTAGCTGAACTGATGCTAAAAGAAAAAAATAAGTTAACCACAGTAAGAAACAACACAAAACAAATTTCTGTATTTGTGGACCTGTTTTTCATCCCTTTATGTTCTTTCTCTCCATCTTACTGTATTGTGTGTCGGTGACAAGGTTTTGATACCAGGGAGGCTGCAGTGGCGGTGTCTGCGAGAAGAGGGGCTGCTCTGCAATGGACCCACTGCAGAACATAGCTGAGCTCATCAGTGAAGCTGGTGGTGCTTCTGTGAAAGCATATATAAGAAAGGACAAAACGCTGCCCAGGCAGTGAGGAGTGAGGGAAAAAAGTGTGAGAAACAACCCTGGAAATGCTAAGATCAAGGGGAGGAGGTGCTCCAGGCACTGGAACAAAAACTTCCCTGCAGCCCATGGAGAGGACGATGGTGAAGGAGGTATTTCCCTGAAGGCCATGGAGAGGACCACACTGGAGCAGATACCTACACTGCAGCCCATGGAGGACCCTGTGCCAGAGCAAGGTGGATTATCTCCTGAAGGAACTGCCACCTGCAGAGAGCCCACGCGGGAGCAGATTCTCCTTAGAAGAACTAATGCCCATGGAGGACCCATGCTGGAGCAGGTTTAGCCTGAAGGGCCACAGACCATGGAGATGACCCACACTGGAGCAATGGAAAAGCATGAGGAGGAAGGAGCAGCAAAGAACTGTCATGGACAGACTCCTGTTCTCCACATCCCTATGGGGGAGAAGATAAAGGAGTTGGAATGAAGGAGAGATGTTGAGCCTGGGAAGAGGGGGGTGGGGCAAGGCGTTTCAGTTTTTGTCTTTGTTTCTCACCATCCTACTCTACTTTTAACTGGCAATAAATTAAACTAATTTTCCCCAAATTAAGCCTGTTTTGCCAGTGCCAGTAATTGGTAAGGGATCTCCCCATCCTTATCTCAATTCATGAACGTTTTCATCTCATTTTCTCTCCTTGTCCTGTTGAGAAGGGAGAAGTGAGAGAGCAGCTGGGTGGGCGTCTGGAAGCTGGCCAAGGTCAAGCCACCATACCTCTAGTGTATAGTTCTTACCTCCACTGCAACACTATTAAAGACAAAGAAACACAAATAGTGTTGAATTAAGCTAAAGAAACACGCTCAGTAAATTCAATGCATGCAACATGAGCACATACACTTTCTTTTACCTGTGGTCATTCTGCAAACTTCACATACTAGATATGCGAATTGACATTGGAAGGCCAATTTTTGTATGTAGATATGTATGCATATGCGTATTACCAAAAAAGTGCTGGTTTGCACTTAGCAAATGTACTATTTGGTATGAAGGGCCAAACTTTCAAAGTACAGTAAGGCTACAGTGCATTTGATTCTTGTGACTAGCCTGAAAATGCTGTCAGTCAGATCACAAAGTGATACATCAGTTATGAAGAGGTCCACATATTTAGAACACCCAGAATACAGATGAATAGTAACCAGCTTGACTGAAAAAGAGATAGATAATATCAAATCTTTCAAATGCTATGTGGGTTTCCAAATAAAAGAATAAATTAACAACAGAGTTAAATATTTCAATTCTTGATACATATCTAATACATGTCAAACTGGCAGTGTTTTAAAAATTCTTTTAAGGTTGCAAAATCTGCTGAAAAAAGCAATGGTCTTTTGTCCTCCCTTTTTACCTGCCATCTGCATAGATTTCACAAAGAATTCTATATGCAGAAAGGCGATTCAAGAAAAATGATACCTTAAGTACTGATTCAATTTAAAAGATGAGAATAGAAGAACGTTGAGTTAAACTTAGGCATTAAAATTTGATCTTACAGTTTTCATAGAAGAAAATGTTATTTAGTCACTGATTTTTTAAAAAAACTTTAAGATGTCATTATGGAATACATACTTGATAACATATTCACCTGTCAACAGAAAGAAGTTTCTCGGTAGTGCTCAGTGGAACAGGTTATGTTTGCAGACACAGAAGATCTCTATCAACTTCCCTTGACCTCAGCTGTCCCTACTTCTTCTAAGCAAAATAGTATTTTAAAGTGATAATATCTTCAGCTGTCATATAACGAAATTTAGGAGGTGAAAACATGGAAGATAGAAAACACCAGAAGCCACAGAGGACCACAGATCCAGTATAAACATTTCTATTTCATAAAAATATTAACATTTCAAAGTCATATTTATGAGGAAAATTTTCTTACAATTTTGGGTCTCTAAATTCAAACTATGATGGCTATCAAACACTCTGGAACAAATATGGGCCTCTAAAACAGACTGTGAATAACAATTAAATTGGGACATACCGAAATGACACAGAAATCAGTACAGGATTTCATGTACATTTTTTATACTTGCAATTATGCAATCTACTAAATGCAAGTTTCACTTTTAATTTGGCAAATACAGAGGTATTTGTGCATACCTGCGTGCTTGGCTGGGTACATCCTATCCAGAAAGTAAGGAAGGTAAATGAATGAAAAAGAGAAAGAACAGCTGAACAGCACAATTTAAAGGTTACGTGCACACCATCTCAGCTGCTTTCAGTCAATCCTGTTGCAATAACCATGCATTAATTTCAAGATACTACTCCCCACTTGAATGGAGAATGATGCTAGCAATAAAGAGAGAACATAATAAAAGAGTGAGCAAACTCTTCCTATAGAATTGAGTCCTGCGCTCCACAGAGAAGGCCAAACTTCAGTCAAAGTCAAAGATGTTATGCCTGTTGACAGCTTTCAAATTTCTTATAATTATTCAGTGTTCAAATGTAACGCAAGTACTTCATCAGTGTTCTGCAAGGTTCTTCAAATACAGAACTCTCATATACCTTTACTAAATCTGCACTCTGTAAGAAAAAATTTAAAGTTATTTTCACCTGAAATTACTTATTTCCAGCATGTTGTATGTAAAAGTAAGACATAAATCAATCTTTAACTTCAAATAAACTTGATATTTGTAATGCCACATAGTAAAAACATAAAAATACCATATCATATTTATATACGTATGTGTATATTTACATAACACTTTGTTAAATTCATGTAACGCCAGATGAGAAAAAGAGAAACACATTCAAAGTAGACAGATTGCACAAAATGACAAATTAGATCAGAGACTCGTTGAAGCTACTTAAAACAAAAGGAGGGAAGTTAATTTTGTAAATCATTCGTATATCAAAACAGATTTATAGTAGGTTACAGAGGATGTTGGTAGATGCAACGAACAAGGGAACTAGCCATTTTCTAAAAGTGCCTTTACAATCCAGGTAAAAGAACAAATCTGAAAACCGTATCACAACCCTGCTGTAATACTGTGGGGATACATTAACATAGGAGTAAAAAGGAAGCAATAAACAGTGATAAAGTTGCATCAGCTGTACTCCTGGAAGCATTCCTTGCAGAAGGGGAATCAACTGTACCCACAAACACATTGTTGCAATTGTTTAATTTAAAAATCCAAATTTAAAATGGTTCAATACTGGAGTCACTTAAACCTTATAAAAGAACTGACGGAACTATGATTCAGAGTAGCAAAATACAGCCTCTGGGGCTGCTGATTTACCAAAATTTTTGACCAGGCATTTTTCTGTAGTTTGTAGTCCCCAAAATATCATTGATACAACCAAAAAGACCATTACAGTACTCGGAGAAGAAGAAGATAGAAGATACTGCTTTTGTCTCACTACTCCAAAAAGCCAAGTTACTGCCCCACAGCACCCCATTAAGTACAAATGATTTAAAACCATATGGTGGTGGAAGATAGACATCTCAAGCCTTTACCACAGTTCCGCCTAACCAGGAGATGAAAAAGACCTTCTTTCATCAACAGAAGGCACATAATCAAATGGTCTGTAACCTATCTAAAGGCTTGCCCTTGACCTTGAAGAGCCTGCAGGAGTTCCTGAGGGCTGCTGTACTCCTCATCCTAAATACAACACCACAGAGCAGAGATGTTAGTGGGTTCAAGTCGTATGTAAAGTCATGAGGCATCAAACACCTTCTGCATGCAAAGCACTGAATTTTTCACAAAATTACTTGAGGCCTTGACTATCTTATATTTTCCAGAATGTTTCCCACATCCAGAGTTACAACCAAACTTTCTAGTAGGTCATTAGAAATTGATCCACAAGGTCTTGTGGATATAGCTATTTACTGACTGAAACACGCTTAGTTCATTCAAATGGGGAAGCTGGACTGCTTATCACTTATACATGTATACACCCCCATCCCCGCAACTATAAAAATGTCAATTTAAACAGAGGTTTGTAAAAGTCTGGTACTTAGCTTCAGCACAAAAAATATGATTTGCATAATATATTTATTTAAATTTGGCACCTCTGTGCAAAATGAGTTTTTCATAGTTGTTGATATTTTGCTATAAACACTGTGTACATCAACGCATGTAAAGAAAACTTCATGTTAATGTCTGCTGGTGGCTAAGCAGGCTGAGAATACTTCTCTCAAAGACTGCACTTAAACGTTACCGTCCCAGGAAGGGATGCGTAAAAGAGTCTGAGACCATTTATAGTCTTTGAACCATATTTTCAGAAGTGCAGCATCAAAAACTTCACATTAAAATACACCTGAATAATACATCTTAGTTACTCTGACAGGTCACACATAACCACAGCCTTTTAAAAAAACAGATGTGTTAAACAACGCTCTTATCAGGTTTGTCTGTGTCTTTTTTTAACCTCCTCCCTCTGATCATTATAAAAAACCTACCCCAAATACTCTATGAGATTTTTTATGAAGAAAGGATATTTATGATCACATAAACTAACATTGGGTTAAATTCTGCCTAAGCACACAAAGTTAAATTCCGCCTACCCGTATTTCCTTTCTGTTTTAAGTAACATACTGACAGTATTCTTTTTAGCTTTCTCTCTCCAAAGATACTCAGAGGCATTGCTCAATGTTTTTAAATGGTACTGGCCAGACTTTCAACTCTATCGTTCATCTCAAACAACTGTGAAATAGCTTAACCCCCCGACAGACTACAACACCAAAAGACCATTATAGCACTCAGCAATTGCTGGGACATATGTAATTTCTTTTTATATAGATCTCTCCATATATATGTATGTGCTCCAGGGACCCAAAGAAGGTAAGATGCTCCTAAAAATGCCATTCTTTCCACCCACTAACTTTCTATGCAGGTAATGGTGTAAAGAATTGAAATCCAAGAACTGCAAAGGAAAAAAAAAGGACATTCCAAGCTATCAAGATTTCTTTCCTAATGCTATGGAGAAGGACCCCCTGAGAAAGGCATAATTATGCACCGAACTAAGAAATCATCACAAGCTTATAAATATGTAACAAAATAAAAAAAAAATTGGATAATGAACTTCTTATTAATAGAAAGGGCTGATTTAAAAAAAAAATTATCAAAAGAAAATAGTTTTTCAGTTTCATTATTAAACAGATATTTCACAAGGCAATCTTCTAATTTAATTTAGTTTGGACTCCTGCTGGAACAATCACAGTTGAGCTTCCTCAGATCTGTAATCAACAGGGAGATATTTAGTTATATGAATTTTTTAAGCAAGAGGTCCAGAAATAAAAGTCCACCACTCAGGGTTACATATTCATTTCAGACAGGCAGTAGACCCACCAGTAAGTGACTGAATTAAACTGATTGAACCAGGAGTTTCTAAAAAGTCAATGTCCGTGACAGGTATTTCTTCATTTTAACAATATTCTTAATTTAACAGCTATTTCATTATACCAATGTTTCAGATCCCACCCTCTCCAGCTGCTTAAAACACAATGAGAATAAGCTCCTCAAGTTACCAGATGTAGAGGCTTCCATCCAGCATCAGCAAAAGCTCTTGTGACTGGGGTTGACAGTCAAAAATATTCTCCAAGCAGATACAGAAGGCGCATGACTTACTAAAGCTCTGAATATCACTTAAGCACAAGAAGAATAACACACAAGGAACAGTTGAGATAGATCTCCTGCATAAACATGCAAAATGGGAAAACGGGACCAGTTCGCTAAAACAGCATGCATCTTGTTTTGTATTATTTGTTATTCTGATATTTAAAAAGCAGAGAAGAAATAACAAAGAAAATAAAAAGGATATGTGTGTTACTACGTAACACATGTATTTACTAGAGAATACACTGGGTGACCCAGAGCAATCCACAATAACTGCTTCATACAATTGACAGAGATGGAACGAAAAATATGCATAGTTTTCAACCACAGCTTTTTTCCCCAAGAACCTAAGGACTGAGCATGGTTATTTGGATGTAGCCAGCCCTTAGAAAACATTTCAGCACCTAACCTAACCTAACCTAACCACACCACAACTGGTTCAGGACTCAGCCTCCACCAGCTGCCACTCCACGCTACCCCCTGCTTTTGCTGACCTGCTCTGGCTCACTCTCCCTGCTAAGAGAGTACAGCAGGACATGACCTATGCCAGCTTTATTACATCTAAAAAGGAAAGTTGCAAAGAAATAGTGAATGAATTGCTCAGGTTCCCGTTGCACATTCACAGATATAAACAAATGACCACACTGAACAAATTACCATGCTAATAAAATAATCCCAAAACAACAACAAAAAAACTCCTTAAAAACTTCTTCCAGTCTTTCAGGTCTGCTACAACTACTACACTGATCTTGGCAGTATGGGGATGGAAACCCTGATTTCAAAGTTAGGGATGAATTTAGTTTTGCACTGAAGGAGCAGTTCCAAAATTTCATATATGAAGAACACAGCACATCTTCCCACAAAATAACTGTGCTATTTTACAGAACTAATTTTTAGAATGCATTTTTTAAGAAACCTAGTGGTCTGTGTTATATTTTTCCCCATTTCGAGTACCTCAGAAATAAAGTAACTCTGATTCTACAATTTTCTTGCAGAAGCAAAACTCACTGGGGAGAACTATCTACATTTCACTATTTTTATGTTGCTAATTTTAAATTATTATTTTACAATTCTTCTACTTAGGATTTGTTTTTCTTCATTCAGCACTAAAAATAATTTGTTCCACAGATCACTGCATGAAGAAATGCCATCTCCCAAAACAGCTGCCATCTGCCACTGTTCCCAATGCAAGAGGAGCCTCACTCTCTTCAGGGATGATCAGCTTCATTACTCCTAGGAAAACTGGAACCAATTAAAAAAAGGATGTATCTTCTGAAGAAGTTGGCAATAGTTTTGCAAGTGAATAGGGGAAATAGAAGTTCAAGAAAGAAACACCGAATCTGAAGCTAGATAAAATAAGCTAACTCATTCATTCTGCCAAAGGAGTACACCAGTGACTGTAAACTTCGGAACTTGTTTTTAAGGAATGACTGGTACCAACACATCATATACACAATAATCTGTCTTCTCAGTTCCTCCTTTAGTGTTTACTTATGACACAAATACTTCAAGTATTTGGGAAAGTTTGTGTGTTTGTTTTTAAACTGGGTACATTTTTATTTAACTGACAATGGGTGAATACACATCAGCACCACAGGAATTATAAAGTCCCTGTAGTGTTTTTGCTGACTCAGAAACACAGTTAAACTGGGAGCTTCATTTAAGGATATGTTTAAAGTAACTCCAAATACAGAAATGCAAAATCTAAGTATTTAAGTGTTGTCCTAAAGCATGACCACTTAAATACGGGAAACTAAGAATTGGGCAGCAGCAGAAGCAGAGTGGAGTTAGATGTACTTGTGTATTTAAAAATTCTAATAAACATAGTCATGCACTAATCCTAAGTGTACAGAGGCATAAAAAAAAATTCACCCTGGCAAGTAAAACTGGGAGGGAGCAGCAATAAAGCAGCGATTTAGTTAGTACCTGTTACTCCTGAAGGCCTAAAGTGGGCTTCTGGCTAAACCATATAGCAGATAGAGTCTTCGAATTGCTTCAAAGATTAAGTTAAAATATCTTTAAGAAGGGCAACTTTCAACATCACGTTAAACACAGACATGAGTTTCTTTACAGGTATTTACCTGTATTTCTTTATAAGTAAAACACTGTTTTACTTGATCCCTACTAATTACAACTGCAGCAGCTTTCTCAGAAAGAAAACAAAAAAACCCCAAAAACCCAAATCCCAGCATATTCTGTCAACCACCTCTTAGCATACACAGTTCTTGTTGCTGCCCCATTAATTAATTGAATGTTACAGCTTCTTCAAATCTGTCTAGTTTACAGCAGCGCTGTCAGGTAAAAGATCCTTTGTCCTCAAAGCTACTGGTTTTTTTAAGAAGCCTGCAAACCAAATACATGAAAGGAGTTAGCACTGAGTGCTGCCAACCCCCTTATCTTGCACGATTTAAACATAAAATTGCTATTCAAATGTTTTAGAAAGCTTTATTTTAACAACCATTATGCTTAACAGGACAGTCTATGGCACCAAAAAGTCCGATGTCCAGCAGTTAACACGGGATGACACCAGCCACAACATATATACAAAAGTCACAGGTGAAATGCAAGAATTATTAATTTTGGATAAGCTGACATCTCTGATCACAGGCTGGATATAAACAAACTGTTCATCTTTTTTATTTTCCTTCCAAGTGCCAAAAGGCAGGGAAAAAGAATGGTCTGCTAGCTTACAGCCACACTGCTAAATTTCTCATCTGGCTCCCCTGCATCCCGTTCTGTTGCTGGGAGGTAGACAAATGTCTATTCGTATATGGCTGCACATAAAGATGGAGAACCAAACAATTTCCTATCTGACAACCAACTCTGGAATGCAGACCGGCCATGGGTAGTATTCTATCTTTTTTTTTTTTTTTAAACATTTTGCCATTAAACTGTCTTAAAACTACATGGAAGCTGAACCGGGAATACATCAGGCCCAGCACTGGTCTATCCTACCACATAAGGATTTAGTTATTCTAAACTATTACACTGCAGAAGTCACAACAGAATGCAAGTTATTGGCTTTTACCATGAAGCCCATACCTGAATGAGAACAAAAGGAGGGATGGGCTTAGTGTGAAGCCACTTTACCCATGACACCATTCAGATGAGGATCATGTTCAGTAGTAGCTGTCATGGGGTACACCCTTTCAGCTATACTGGAATTTGGATGGACAAGAATTTCTCCTGCATCAGCCCATGCCTTATGCAGAGCCCAAGAACAACTCTTGAGCAGTATCCTACAAAGGAATCTACAATCAAAGGAACCCACTACAATCCGGGTGCAGTAGCTGCACAGCCAAAACTGAATTTTACAGCTACCGCAGAGAGCAGCTCTGTGTGCAAAGAAAAAGTGGGTAAAGAGCATCCTTAGCTTATTCATAAATCGATGTCTGTTCAAGAGTTTCCAAGTCTTCTTGAAAAGATATTTTAATAATGACAAAGGTGTTAGGGATCAAATCCTTAGCATATAATGAGGATGCTCTAAATTGAAAGGCTCTAAAGATCCCACTAATTTAGATACTCACAAATACAGATTCTCCTCTGTACTCAAAATACACCTCAAATGTGCATGACTGGTGTAAAAAAGGTAACTAATGTTGTACCAGAAATGCAGTGAGAATACTTTTGATGGAAATTTCATTAAACCTATGTGCGACCAGTGAATGCTGAGTGATCATTATTGCTAGTCGTATTTATTATTTGTTTCAGGTAGGAAACAATTTATTTTGTGCTGTCTAGCCACACCTATACATTCAGTTTTTCTCCAGTTTCCCGGACTGAAATCAGAGTTCTATGCGTGTGAATTTTATGGATGCAATGGTACAGACTGAATCAAAGCTACTATGCAATTTTTATTTTTAGTTAAAGACATGCCTCATTCCCTGGCTGCATCAGATCTTATTCTTAAAAGCATAACAACCACCACAATACAAGAAATACTATTCACCACCTGGGATGAATCTTTGTTTTGTTAAGAGACGGAAGATGAAGCATTGCTTCATAATGCATTATTCTAGTGAAAGACACTACTGTCATAGGTGAGAGGTAGGGCAGGTGTGAATGTCTGCATACACCTGCAGTAATGCTACAGAAGTTGCAGTGCTATGAAAATTGGAATAAGCAATTGTAATAGGAATAAAATGCTTCATAAAGATTCCCAACAGTATCCCGTTAGGACATACTGTGGAGCACTGCATCCATTTTACATTGCAGTGTTTGGGATACCCGCTAAAGCAGGCTGTTCTTGAAAATTATAGACATAGCTGGATGGCAACAAGAGTGTCTTATGTACGTGACAAATGACTGATCTGAGCATAAGACTACAAGATAGGCAAGCCTGAGCTTCAAATGTAGTTACAAAACCTTCCCCAGATTGCTTCCACAGCACTTGAACTCTTGGTCTCATCATTCCCTTTTGTAAAAACATCATTTAAGTGACAGAAAAAAATGTGAGGATTTGTCGAAGTAATTCCCTTTGACAATGAAAACTACAATATAAAGGCTTGTTATACATATGTTTCCTTCTTTACAGGCTAAGTTACACCTACCCACCAAACCACAGAACTGATGTATAACTGTTTATGGAAGACACACAGCTACACTCTAAAATACTACAAGCAACAGTATTTATTGCAGACTACCAGTAAGAAAGCTCAGGAAGCTCTTTACCCACAGGTGACAATAAAATCTATGGATATGACCCCATATATATTTATTTCTCAATTATTTTTTTATTTCAAATATGCTTTTTTACAAGCAAGAACTCTTCTTTTGCCTCTGATATCTTCTTCTGAATACCCAGACTCAGCATCAAGCTAGGTCCCTTCCTGCAGATGCATCCTTACCAGCAGCAGTGGTTTTGCAAAACAAATTATACTTAGATTATACCTGTACAGCCTTTTAACTCTCCATTTATGACCCTCATGGCTCCTGAAGCCTTCAGTGACTTTGTGATATGTATTCAATTAGAATTCAATCAACAATTCTGTTGGTCAATCACATAACACAGAACCCAGCTCCCCCCTATTCATCAGGATAGCTCTACAGTATTAATAGGCGTAAAAGTTTAGGAGGTGCCACTTCGACAGAGAGAGTTTTTCTTTTAATAAATGTTTCTTTACAGAAAAAACAACCCAGAAGAAATCACTCTTAAAAAGACTAAGAGTAGTGATTTTAAAATATAAAGATATTTAAGGCCTACCCTTTCGTTTTACTTTATATGGAATTCACAGGGGTATTTCCATCTGTCACAAAAAGGTTTAGTATTTCCTCAAAAGGGATTTAATTCTGAAAGGTCCATCAGTCTCCACCAAAATGAATGAGATACGGAAGCACTTTAGAAGATGCACAGATCCCTCTTCAGAATTCATCCCTTTTCACTCCTTCATGGAGTATCTAACATTCACACCCTTTTGTTTTTAAAATATCAGTATAAAACTCTGTTTATTAAGTACTGTTTTCATACAGATGAAGGAGCACAATTGCAGGGACTGTTCAAGAGGGAAAAGCTGAATGAATCGGTAAGTTACAAACGTGTTATTCCCTGCAACTACATTAAAACAGTATTATATAAAATATTTATACATGATATTAACTGAACATTTTTGGTTGGAAAGGCCTGGATTCAGATACACCAGTTTAAAGTATAAAATGTTCATGTTTTACTACTCTCTTTACACAAGAATTTTTTCTAAGCTGTAAAACATGTTCTCATGACAATCTCTTCTGATCTTCTGACAGCTGTAAGAAGAAATTACTTAATGTAACTTTCATTAAAATACTGGGACGAAGTCAATTTACACAACTTTGTTAAAAATACACTGTCATACTTAGGTATTTCACATATCACATTTTTTGAATGGAAGTTTTTCTATTCACATTTTTCAATGTAATATAGTTTATGTTATTTTAAAAAAAAAGCATGAAAAAAGTGATACTAAATTCTATTTTTTTTTAGTGTTGTCATGGTGTGTAACTTTTCTCTTTTCCACGGAACAGAGCTGTGGAAACTTCCCCACAAAATTCCTTGTTTTTCTGCATATTTTACAGTTTATTTTCAGTTAATGAAAGAAACTTTGTACAATGACCAATATATTCAGCTTACCTGAAAGCTAATTACAAGATCAATTACAGCCTCTTCTCTTAGGGGTAATTTACGTCTTAAAAGGAGCTTCATAGGCTCAGAGCAGTAACTTATCCTCTAGTAAGGGAGTGTGACAACAACTTTCATCATCAAAATCAAGGGTGAAAACGGCCGATTGAAGTTGCATAGAAGCTTCCACACAGCTTTTTAATTCTCCCAAGTCCTACGCAGCAGCCATTCCTCTTCTGATCTCTGCTCAAAACGCACCATAAACATGTCTCGAATCAAATTCAAAGCCTAGAATACTACGTTTAGTAGATCACATACAAACCAGAACCAGAATCACAGGAGTGTTAATCTGCACTTGTCAGTCTTGGCACACTTTCACTTAAACTCAGGCAAACCAGAGCTGCAGTCAAGTACCTCACAGAATTTTCTGACCTGAAATCCTCACAGTCGAAGGATCTGACATGTACAATGCTTTCACATTAAGAAGTGCACGCAGAATGCCTCTAAGATCGTAGACAACAGTATCTCTGTCGATTTCAGCTAAGCTACACAATTTGTACAAACCCATAATCTGATCTCTGTTACAAATGTTCTCCTCCAACAGGGGCAATAACATGCCTTCTCACACTTCATTATGTACTACTATGTCTTGATAAACTTCTAACAGACTCATTAAAAAATGCTCAGAACACCAGTGCATAGAATAGATAATCCTAGGTATGGCCAGGCCAACCATTCAGTGTCCCAACCGTCAGGTACAACCTCCTCCTACGTTCTAGTGGAGCCTGGTGGAAATAGAGGCATCTTCTATGTGTAACTTCAACGCAAAAGGCCTCAGATCCTTTTGGATGCTGACGTTAAAGCATTTGCTAGCCTGCCTTCTGTGCCTTATGCATTACAGTGCTGTGTTTCGTAGACGCTGGGCACCTATAACTTTTCCTGGGTCAACAGACTCTGCAGATATGATCTATCAAAAACATACTGAATGGAACTAAAACTAAGTATTTTCACAAAAATACTCTAACGTGTTAATTTGACAGATATGGTGTTAATTTGAGATACAGTGTCAATTTAACAAATATGGTGTCCTTGGATTCCTACATGATTTTCTGCTGTTTAATACACGTATGGAATGTTCCGTTTGATACACATATGAAATGTGTATGAAACTTGATTGGTAGAAGGGAATTTTCAAGTCTGTACATGAAGTTACTGTATCCTGGATCAAAACTGCTACACAATGAGTTTTGTTGTTCCCGATCCAAGGCCTATTAAAATAAATAGAAAAAAAATCACTAATTCTCAATGGGCTTTAGATCAGAATAAAATTATCACTCAAAGTTTACTTCTTGATTTTTACCTGTTACTCAACAGACTTGCTCTCTGTGCTCTTAATCTAACTCACGTGTTTCTGCAGCGGAAGTTTTACAGTCTGTGTGTGCAATCCCTGACAATTCAATATACTTAAGCAAAGGCAAGTTAGACCCAGCACAGAGTCAACAGATTGCCATCAAGACAGCTAATGAGATGCACATGTACCACCCCAGTAAAGGCAAAACAATAATATAGATAAAAACAAATAAACAATTTGGCCTGCAGAATACCCCATTATGTCTTATGACAGGAAACTGTAAGGGAGTTTAACTTCATATTTGTTCATGAGTGCAAAATTTTTGCTGCAGAACTTTCTACTGATGCCAGTAAGATAATGAAACTCCCGTAAACCCCTGTTTATTACTATCATGCATTATGGAATTTATTTGCACAATAAACATGTCAAGATATGTATTTATTACCATCCTTTGCTGTTTCCTAATACTTCCTGTTTCATTTCTTCAAGTTTTCAGGAAGAGGGAACAGAAGAAAAGATTCTTGATTCTTCAGCAAGGTATTTGGGCTCTCAGCTGTGCTAGCTTTCCATGAAGTTAATGAAGACTGAAAGTGTCTCACTCCAAATCTGTCAGTAGCACATTATTTTCCCACCACTTCAGAACCATCTAGGGACTGAAGGTGCATTCTCCCTGGAGCCCTGGGAGGCTCTGCTGTGAAAGCAATGGCTTAACCTTAACCTTGGAGTTTGCAAGACTTTCAGCAGGCATTCTACCTAAGTATGAACTAGCAATACATTTTAGAAGTGGTTAGAAATCTCAACTGACATCCAAAAAAATGAAGATTTCTATTCACTTCTACCAATTACCAACAAATTCCATGTTTCTGCATGAGTGAGAGCATCTGTATTAGGGAGAAGGAAAAGAGGTTCAGATTCTGTCCAGGAGAGCACAGGTTAGCATTGCTTAGGTTACTATTATTCAGGACAGGCAATAGAAGGGATACACTAAGCAGCCCAGCATCAAAGGAAAAGTGTTCCAGTGGATATATTCCTCCAGTGACCACCATCTCTCAAGAAATACCAGGCTATGGTGGAATGCCCAGCAAAAGACATTGAAGACCTCTTACTGGCAACCTCAGAGAATTTTGATTTTAAACCTTTGCTCTGAGTAATACAAGAAAGTGACAGTAGGACTTCAGGAGTGCATACTTAAAAAGCATTTCTATCTCCAGCAGTACTAGAAAGAGACAGAGAAGTCTATTTTTCAATAAAAGTAGAAAAACTGCAGCTTTACTATGTGAACTGCCACCCAAAACTTTCTTAAACTCCACTTCATTTATTGATCTAACAACAAATTCTGCTAGAGAAATGTAGAATGGAACAACAAGTTGTCTAGGAACTACAATTTTAACCATGTTCCATGCTGCTGCTTTAATTATGTAAAACAGTATTAAGTAATGAACTGTTTATGCCTGAAGTGAATAATTTATACATCAAAAATTATGATGATAATTGGATCATGCTACCTTCTTAGCTCTTCCCTCCTCCACCTCTTCAAACTCTCAAGTGGAGTAATAGTCAGAGAAATATCAGTTCTAGGCTGGGATAACGATGAATTACATTTTTCCCATTGATCTTCCAAACACAGGTCATTTGCTCTGAAGAAGTGAATCGATAACCACACAAGCTTGGAGACAGAGCAATGCATATTTCATCATCTCCCAAGAGTGATGTTTTTAACAGCATTATAGGCATGACAACAGTGGGCCAAAAGGAGAACACACAGATTTGGGGTTGTCATTATCCTCAACGCCAACATCGTTGCTGATGTTCATTTGGGTTTTCTTCTAGGAGGGGGAGGAATGTGAAGGAAACATGCTTATAATTTCTACCCTCTTTTCTGGAAATGATAATGTAAGCTATGAATTGGCATTTAAATCCACCTGGTTTCTTCTGACTTTTAGTACAGTCTTAGCACTAACTCACGTTTATTAAATCTAATAACAGCTCCCACTTTATTCTTAAAGTTATACAGAATAACTAATACAGTGCAATGACTGAAAACCTATTTGATGAAAATATTTTAACATTTCCAGTATTTCACAAGACTACGCAGCATCCATACAGTTATTCTTGTCTAAATACTGCTGCTACACCCTTCTGGAGACTTTGGTCTGTCAGATGCGGAGCTCTGGGCAAGTTCCAGGGAATTCAAAATCAAAGCCGTTTTGCTAACAGGTTATGACCGCGGGGCCCAGAGGGATGCAGGTGCCGCCGGCCGGCGGGGAGGCTCAACCGGCGGCGGGGCGGG
>NW_009200292.1:0-7295 GCF_000690835.1 Fulmarus glacialis
CCTTCCGCCGGCGTCCGCGCCCTTCCGCCCCCGCTGCGGCTGCGCTCCTGCCCGGCACCGCGGGAAGAGCTCGTCTGCGCGGCCCTTTCCCGGGCAGGGAAGCCTGGCAGCCCACCCTTAGCAGAGTGCCATCCCCTGCCTGCCTCCGACTCCATCCTGTCGACGGGGATGCGTGCCCGTGAAAACATAAAAGGAGAATTAACGTGTTTATAGTCCCTCTCTGACCACCGTGGTTTTTAATCGCGCTTCTCTCCCCTCCGTCTCCAGCAAAGCTGTCTGAAACTTAAGGGCTTCGCGAGAGGACTCGGGCTGTCGGCGCTAATCCAGGCTAGAGGCTTTGGGCGCTAATGCAATACAAGTAATAACCGTAATGTGGCTTGGAAGGAAGGCTCAGGTCTGCAAAAGCAAATATTTTTCATCAAAGTGCAAAGTGAATAATTAATAATAACGGGTGTGAATGTAAAGACACAGATTTGATTAAAAAAAAAGAAAGAATATTCACAAAATTCAGTTTTTACGTATTCACCCAGCTCTAAACAGCTCCCATGGATTATTCATTACTGAGATCAGTCGTTTTATGTTTTTTTATTAAGCAAGTCTGAATTAATGATGTTGATTTCAAACACGGGACAAACACAAGCTTATTTTCTTACTTGTTCTTAAGTGGAAATAGCTAAAAAAGTGAGGATAAAAAGATTGCTATCTTGGTAAGATTTTGTGTCTGAAGGAAGGAACAGAAGAGAAATTACAAGGAAAAGCAGGTAGTGTTTAAAGAGATCAAAAATCCGTCATGAGATAGGACTCTCTGCCTCTAAGAAAATAATGTCTCTTTGAAGGGAGATTTCCAGATGACTTTTCAGTGCTGTTCACTAAATTCTCTTCTACTGCAGCAAGACTTTTCCAAGGTAGGATACTTTCCAAGGTAGAACTTGTCACTGTAGTCAGAAATACAGTGTAATATGGTAAGACACTGTCATTCTGTCAAGTTATGCCAGCTTGGTCAATGAGTGATGCTTTTCAAGAGTTTTTTTCTAGCTATTCAGGCTAGGCCATCAGCAGCCACGTTTGCTGCCTTCCCCTTAATCATAGTTAGAAGATGTAATCAGAACTTGATTTATTCTGGTGGGGTTTTGGTCCTGAACCGTGTAGAGAAAGGTCTCTGTTATCCCTCCCACGTGGATCGGGAAGGGGAGAGGTTATTAGATAGTTACAGGATATTTATGCTGACAGTTCTGCTCACAGCTTATTCTGACCACAGGGTTCTTCTCAGTGTCATGTCAATTAACACAATTCTTGACTGCCTTTTTAAGCCTCAGACCATTTTCATAGGCTTGGTAACAGTGAATTGAAAAGTCATCCACAAAGAAACACCCCTGTCTTCAAGAAAGCTAGTATGGTTGGTATCTGGTTTCACAGCATCAACTGACTAGAATAAGGAGTCTGGAAATATGGTTGGTTATTTATTCCATTTATTGTTATTTATTGTAAGTGGCTCTTAAATTTCTAGATTCTTAGCCAGTTTGGCCCTTGATTTACCTGATGACTCTAATATTGGTACAGCAGGAAGGGCTGATTTCAGTGAGGAAAAGCTAGATTATATATTGAGGTCATTCTATTGATTAAAATACTGAAAATGGAAGTGTTAGAACATCAAGGTGAATCTTTAGAGTTGATCCCTAAATTTGTAAAGATTGACAAGCTGCTGACATCCAGGTACCCTAAGTGTTATTGCAACATAGTATCTGTATGCATGCTGTAATCCCTATAACGATGTACATTATACCACCCTCTTGAAACTTTCTGAAGAGTTTTACAAGTAATTTCATGAACGATAGGACAGTTGGTCTTGGAAGTAATAGTCTTGGCTCAAGGGAATTCAATGTATGTCTTTCCAATTGCTTTTTCAGTCTTGAAAATTGGCTCATGTCATTTCTAGTTTTAAGTTCAGCTCAGCTCAGTTAGATTGTACTGAACTGGTTACCCCAATTAAGCAACTTTTATGTTTGTATTCCTGGGAACCTGAAAACATTTACAGAGGTGTAAATACAGTAGGAAGAAATTGAAATCCATGGAGCTACATGATTATAAAATTTATGTAAGAAGATTGGCTCAAAATGTAATAGGGAAAATTATCTAAAGAGAGAGAGAAACAACACAGTGAATGTGTTTCAATAATGTGTGAGCAGTGACTGAGAAAGTTATTGAGGAAATGCACAGGTCAGCCAATTTCTGCTCGTAGATGGGTTCTGCCTCCTTTAGGCTAAGCAGATTTTTTTCATTTTATGCCAGAAAAAAACCCTTTCCACCTATTAGTAAAGCTGTTAGAAATGTTTCAGTAAGCATCAGGACACCCTGTTCTGTCCCAAAGTATCTTCTTTATGTATTTTTCTAAACATGTTCCTGTTACATATAAACACATATTAGAAGTCTTAAGAAAAATAAAAATATGCAGACTTGCCATTGTAGAGAATACACAGAACTCAGGCCAATGCGATATGGCATCTGTCCATCTATTTCTGATATGGGAGAGTGTTCAAAAGGGCAGAGATAAGGAAAAGAATCCCAGACCCTCTAAAACACAAAATCGCCATCAACCCTCCAAAACACACAATTGTCATCAACCCTCCAAAACAATAACAAAAACCTGTTGGTCTGCACTTTTATATGCTCCAGACGAAACTCTAGTACGAAACAAACTAAACCTCTGCTTTTTCTCCGATTTCAAGGACTACTTGGCAGTCACCAAGCTCACTAATGTCTGTAAACAGTGAGGTCTGGGAGGTTTAAAGGATCGATACCATTCCACTCTTAGCATAAAACACAACGCTACCCTTCCAGTAAGCTTCGTCAAAATGACACAGTCATTTCTAAATGACACTGTGGCATTAAATTCTGAAAACATAGCACTAAGTTGTGAGAGATGTAGGAGCAACACTTAGCTGTTCCCACCAACAGAGAAGTGACAAAAAGCATAAAAAAAATGTTTTGCTTTAAGCTTTACTATAATTTTCACTAGAACTCTATTATTAGCAGTTACGATCTAATATTCTGATGTAATATTCAAGTAAATACTCAGAGTTTATAGTTAGTTTTCTTTAAGCCTGTTCCAGTTTCAGATACCAAATAAACTGTCCTCTACACCATTGCACTCAGTTGTCCATCCAAGTAGTCATTGCCACTCTGGGTAGCCACAATCCTTAGCCAAAGCAGTCCATAATAGAATAGAAAGCCACTCCAATCATCCTGAAGTTATAAATAGATTGGCTTCTTTGGGTCATCACTGTAAGTCTGTGATGATTTGGATTAAATACACTCTAGTATGGTGGACCTATCATGATTTAAGAGTGAATTTCACTGTGAGTAAAGCATCTTAACTGATTTTTGGAGTGAGTTAGCACTGGTCCATTGATAAAAAGCCTCTGCTTTTGAAAAAAGAGTGACAGTTAAAATGGAATTAATAACATGACTTAAAATACTGCTTAATTCTTAATAAAAGCTTTAAATATTTTTGCGTGATAAAAACTGAAGTAACAACTTAGATTACAGTATGAAACAATAGCTAAAACTATCACCTGTCCAATCCTCCGTAAGTTCTTAAAAATTATTTCAAGCCGTCTCATCTAGCCTAGGGGGTGAAAAAACCTTCAGCTAACATATTTTAACATTACATATTTAATTTGCCTTTTTCTTTTTTTTTTTTTTTTTGGAATAGCAATGGAAGAAAAAAACCTGAAAGCATTGAAGTGATGAAGAGGACCAAGGCTTCTTTCTTTCAATTCAGTGTTGAAATTTCCAAAGCAATTGTATTTTTTTTTTCTTTCTTAAAAATATATATTAAACAGCAGCAATAGTCACCTCAAACAAAACAAAAGGATATACAAGTGCTACACATAGATGTGTGGATTGCTATGACAGTGACCTCTAACTTTCTATCAAAGACCAAGTACTCATCCTTCCAGATGTCACTGAGGCCTGCAATAGCTAAGCCTATGGCTGCTGGCATGATAAATGCCCCTAGCAATGTTCAATAAATCACACAATCAGAGTCCCAAATGACACCACAATTTATTGTAACTCTTAGCATTACACTTTCTAATGATGGTTTTAACTTGTTCTTGTTTTTCCTCCTTCACTAATGTCATCTCATCTTTCAGTCTGTGCCCGTTAGCCTCATTTCTCCTATTCCTTTCTCCTTTCCTCACTCTTACATCATTAAGGCCTTATTTTTTTTCTTAGTGCATCTCATTATTCCCTCTTTTCAACTCTTACTTCTGTCTATCCCATCCATTCAGTTCCATTCTTCCACCTCACTCTTAGCAGCTCACTTCATGAGCAGTTCAAGGAAGAGGGCTAAAATGGAGCTTTCTCTACAGAAACTGGAGTTCTACAAGAGAGGCAAGCAGGAATATTTCTAAACCTTTTATCCATGACTTTCTGATGTCAGTCACAAACAAATCCAGAAGGGGAACCCTATGTTTCCTGCCAGCTCCTGAAGTGAGTTGCCTCTTGCCAGCATCCTCGTTATTTCCATGAATCGTAGACGTTTCTGGCTGCACAGTGGCAGTGCTCAGTAAGGCAAGTAATGGGGCCTCCACCTCGGTTACTCTGCTGCCCGGTAGCTAGAATATTTCTTTAGACGTTGAGAGTTGTCAGTGTATACTCTTAGGCTGACATTAAGTTGATGCTTACTGTCTCCGCAACTGTCTCTTACGAGAGTTACACCCTAAGGTCAAGCAGTGATCGGTGCTGAAGGTACACCATCCTGCCTGAGCATAACAAATGGCTTCCCAATCAGTCTGAGGCACCTACCTCAGGAGTGCAGATAAGCACCTAAGCCCAGGCGAGAGGCAGAATTTCAGCCCCATTCGGTTCTTGGCCATGGGCTTTACAACTATTCTAAATCCCTTTCCCAAGAGCTTTACTGCTCCCATTCACTGCGCAGGGGAACCTGGATGGCTTAGCTATCCTCACGGAGTAGCTGCATTCATGGCCTGCGGACAACATGTAAGCACTGCTTCTCCCAATTCACATTTTGTCCCAGACGATAATGTTTAGTGAAGGGCTCAAAGGTATGCAGAATATTTCTGAAACTGTAGTATTACTGGTGTCATTTACCGCAGCTGAACTTACTACCTGGCATATTTCTCAATTGCTGAGCAAATACATAGTTAAAAAGCCTTAAAACAAAACTCCTCTGTTGCCTATATCCAGATTGCAATTTCTTAATTGCAGATAGTCTTGCCAGAAAGTAGTCAAACTGTAAAATACTTACCTTGCTAAAAATATTCCATTTAGTCCATTTTCTGCAACAGTAAATATGATTCACCATGTCACCATCTGTTATCAGGTACTGATGCTTTTCTGCTATAACAACCTCCATTGCAGCCAACCTGTGCCTGATCTTAACTTACAATTCCCAAATTAAAAGGAATTGTCAAGTATTCTCAGTTTAGCTGAAATTGATAGGGTGGGAAGCACTCACCACCTTGCAAGAGTAACCCTTAGAAACTGAGGACTAATTGCATCAGTAGACCATGTCTCATTTATACCGCAAGCTGTGGGGTACTGTTTTGATCTCTGACCAAACTCTGAGAGGCTGAAAAAGAGGGAAAATCAGCACATGCAGAGTTTCATGCTGCTGCAACTACACTGCTTCCTGTACCCCAGCAAACTCATTTAGTGTTTGCTCAGCTACTGCTGCACACCAACTGTGTTTAACCTCACAGATGTAATTAGATTTGGGTGCCTGCATTTGTCCCCTTCAGAAGATTGGAACCGGGGGTTAATGCAATGTTCAGTCAGTCTTCTTAAACCAAGGCACTCTTTAATCTGAAGGAACTAAACATAAAAGAAAGTGACAGTTACAATAATTAATAAGCATATGCAACTGTCTTATCTAACTCTTACGAAAAGCATCCCAAGCTTGCATACAACAGCCTAACGTTCCGACTCGATAGGGGTGTCTTCCTTAGTCACTTTCCCACAGTCTCCTGTCCAGTGCCCCTAAGGCTAAGAAAAGGGTTTGGGCTTTTTAACTGTTTATAAGCCATCTTTTATGGTTGTTTCTCATCTGGTAAAACAGTTGTGTAACCTGGCAGGAGCCAGAGTAGTTTTTTTTCTTTATAAATAATAGTTCAGACATTGTATTTAACATTAAACTCATACAAGGGAGTACATTGTGTGGGGTTTTTTTTTTGCTTATTGCTGTAGCTGCTAGGAAACACAGTTAAACATGTACAGTATTCATCCCATTGACCATATCTTTTGGTAGTTATCCAGATAATTTGTTTGCAAGCCATGTTCATGATTACTACAAGTCAACCCGTTCCCTGGTTTCCCTGTTATCTTAACCCTGAAGTGAGCCAACAGTATCCAGAATGCAGAAGTAACACCGTAATCTAAACTAGTAAAAATCTGCATTTTCTGCTATATCTCAATCAGACTGGAACAATTAAAAAACTTAGGCAAAAAGTCTGTGGAGTTATAAATCAAAGCCACAGAAATATTTTGAGAAACAAATCTACTGCCTTTCATGTATTTGGTGCACTTTGTACAAAATCATGCTTACCACATATTGAGTAGATGTCTTTCCTTTTAGAACCATGTGCTAACTTCAGAAGGCTTTTCGGTAGATGACCAGCTTCAGATGTCCAATGGTGAGACTGCTGGCTGTCTACAAGATAGGAAATGGGTGAAACAGAAGAAGCGGCAATGAAACAAAACCTGACACCCCTCAAGGACTTATATATCAAATGCAAAGGAAAGTCTGCAATATTTACAACAAAAAGATCTGTCTGAGGTAAATCTACAATGTGGCGAGGGGAAGGGAAGGGAGGAAGGGGAGGGAAAAGGTAGAGGAGTTAATTAAAAAAGTTTAGAAATAACTGGGAGAAAAGAAGTAAGGTTGCTTTTACTTGGACGAGAAGAAATATTAAGTACTTCACTTGATTTTTTTTAGAGGCGATCATGTCAGTATTCTTGCTTCTTATTAAAAAAAAAAACGTCCATGGGTATTAACAATTAACAATAATGAACACCTTGCTTTTGCAAATCACATCTAAGCTTTCAGCATGAGTAGTCCCACTGATGTGAGCAAGACAAGTTATGAATTAAAATGAAACAACTAATTAGTTTTTTAACACAGGTCTTAGTTGTGCCACACCCATACTTCGATTTTTAAAACCTGTAAGTTTGTGTGCAGCATATAAAAAAAGTGGCATTTTCTGTAAGCCTAGTGAAGCTTTGCCTATTCCAGTAACACTATTTCTATATATTTCTAATAATATTATTTAAAT
>NW_009200292.1:7326-30707 GCF_000690835.1 Fulmarus glacialis
CAAGTCTCCTTAAATAGAATGTATTCTTGAAAAGGATACCAAAATAATTCACTGTTGCTGAAAAGATTCATAAATGCCTTTGTGAGGAAGGAGGTTGGGATATGCCCATTAATGAAGCAATGCCTACACGGTGTACGGGTTTGAGCGTTCACAATGCTATCTATCTTCGCAGTTCCTTCTCTGATACCCAAAACATGCAATAAGACCAAGGTTATATCCTAAACATAAAAAAAAGATATCCTTTTGTGGCCAATTCCTCTACATTAGCCCAGAGGGGTGCTATATTACTTCAAACCCACAAAATTAATGAGGAAAAACACGCAAAAAAAAGTTTCTGGATTAAGTGTGTTTTTCAGATCTTCTATGTGACCTTTTTCTCTTTCCTCTTCCTCCTCAATTCCACTTTGATTTTTCTCTGAAATGAGATCTAGGCTGCCAGCAGTGAAGTAACCCATTTTACAAATCCTGTTGGAGCTCCATCTGTTTTGGTTGAACTTTGTATTTATTTTGTCCCATCTGACACCCGTAAACACTAATTACATATATTATAAAGTGTAGGTGAGCTGTCTTGTGACTGATAAGGTTGTTTTACAAGGCTTACAGTGTGCTTATACTAAAGCTTGTGTAGTATGAGACCAATTTCTTCTAACATTCACAACATAAAGTATATACTTGTCTAAGTAGACTAACTCAATTATACAACTATCCTTGCTGTGTGGGAATAGTGTAGAAAAACAGCTACAATTGAAACTAGGTCATTATTACTGATTTCTAGATGTAAACTTTAGTTATTTTATATTTTTATATAGCATTTTACATTTGATGCTTTCCTTTTTTCTTTCAAAATGGTGAAAACCATGAGGTTTTTGGTGTGCAAAACAGTGATTAAAATGTTACATAAGGAGATTTATCTTAGTTCTTGTGTCTTGGTGATTTTTTTGTGCAGTTAGGGACAGTTCAATACTATAAACCCTGTTTTTATTTTCTTATTAAATTAATTTTTCATCTTCCTACATAATTATCTAAATTCTGTAAACTACACAGATACAGCTCTTGGCACAATATTTCATACTGACAAGAGAATGCTAAAAGAGAAATACAGCTGGATAGACTCCTAAATTACTCAGCACTGATTTATGCATTTCAGTAAACTCAGTCACAAGAGCAGAGCTGGGTAAAGAGTAGGAAAAATTGATCATGGAGACATTTAAAAATCCCTTACAATTTGGCTATAGTCCCACCCCTTATACTTGTTTGTTTTAAAAAATACTCAGCAGGATTGTTTTATTGAATGATGTTAATATGCAGCCATGATAATTCTGGTACCAGTATTAGTATTTACATTTGAGCCAGAAAATTATTTTCATCTGTTTACATGGTCAAGAAAGACATATTATATTATGTAACATAATTCTAACACATGACAATATCATAGACAATTCCAATATCATAGACAAAGTATTATAAATGATTAAAAATAGGTGAGTGAACAGTTTTCAAGCAATACAGTACTTGATAGCTGTTCACATAAAGGTGTTTACATCATGAAGAAGTGATACATACATTCATAAAAATGGCAGGGCGAAGGTCTTCAGCATTCTGAGGTCCTTTCAACTGGGACTTCTGCTGTTGAATCAAACAAAAAAGGAAAATCATGTTTGGTTTGTATCAAGCTAAACTTATTTTTGTCATCTCATTTTGTGATTGAAATAGGAGATAGAGAAGTTCTGGTCCATTTAACACAAAATTGATCTTTTCAGCCAGAAACAAAAAAGTTTCATTTTGGGACACTCATTTGAGGAAAAACAAGAAGTCATAAAACTCCACTATGAAGAAACATCCTTTTATTCTGTAGCTTACAAGGCCTGAGGAGACCTCATGTCAATGTCTCACATCTTGGCCTCTTGACATTTATTGAAGTATTTTATAGAAGGTGAAACAGCTTCAACAAGAGCACCCCACTCTAGAAAATTCCCCTAGCTTCTAGCTAGAATACTTGGCAGAAGCCAGGTTTGGTTTTGTTCCTGCCTTAATTGGAACAGAGAAGTAATGAACCTTCAGCTCCATTGTTTGAACAGTCACTCAGGGAGATTCCAGGCCCTTGCTCAATGTACTTTTGGTTTAAACAAAGAGAACAACTTTACAAGCACAGAGCAAGAGCACTTGTCTGAGAGCTGGGTATTTATGGCACTCTGTTTAGAAGTGTAAGATCTGTCTCCTGAAGAGGAAGGAACTCAGTTCAACTTTCCCATATCTGGCGTGAATGCATTAGCCACATTAGTCAATGAAGGAGAAGATTATTTGTTGCTGGGGAAAAAAATCTATCCATACAATTAACCAGAATAAATAATTCAAGATCTCCCTTAGAAGGCATTTTTGTTACTTGATAAAAAGAGCAATTGTTCATATATCACTCTGATACTCTCCTAAGAAGGAAGAAGGAATAAGTAAGAGGAATGTCCAGGAAAATGAGGTGTAGTTTGAGCACCCCTGGAGCTGGAAGTCCTTAACTCTCAGAAAAATATTTGATTGACATAGTCACTAGTGTTCTCTAGGGCCATGTTTCTCAAATGGTCAAAATATGATCAATGAAAATGGCTGTAAAATATAAGATTTTAAAGCATACACACAAGCAGGGAAACAAACACAATAGAGGATAAAGAGATAAAAGAAAAAAAAATAGACTAAACTTTGAATATGAATTTGTATGTGAATGTAAACACCAGCCACTGCAACATACTGTACGAGGTAGTTCCTTCATTGCCCCCCCTCCCCCCACCACAAACGATGATGAAATTTCACAGATTAAGTTCAAGCTTCCACAGTCTACTTTACCTCCTACCTTTGGCTGCATGTTTCAAGCCCCTTTGCTAGACCAGCATTGGAGCTTGTGCAAACCCACAGTGAGCTGGTGCAGGGAATGAAACCAAAAATGAGGTATACATAAAAAGCAATTTTCAACAAGATCAGCTCTTGAAGTGGCTTATTATAAAACTATACGTTAAGCAAGGGGACAGGACCACAGCAAACCCCATTGATAGGTTGTAGCTATTTTCAGAAGTTTCCCAAGTCCAAATCTGATCTCACATGCACTGATTACAGTTAAGTAATCTACTTACCCCTTGCACAGGCAAGAACAGAAATCTTACAGTCTAAAACACAAACTTTCTACTGAAGTACAGAGTATGTCACTTCACATCAGGGGTCCTAAAAAATGCCAGTTGAGCTGTACTGCATGAAACGCTTGATGTGAGAAGGACACAATAACTCATCACAAAGTGGAATTTTAGAAAACAGAAGGCTAGATAACATGATGCAATCATCTCAGTTATTTCTTTACTGCAGAGGTGACAAGGATAGCTTGGATCTGGAGAGGAGAAGGCTGCCAAGTGGGTAAGGACACAAACTAACCAGGAAGGAATGCTCACCTTGATAATGTAAACTGCAGTCTCAAAACCATTTTCCAGATAGTCTGGGAACAGATCTGTGGGTCCCAGTTTATGAGGGCACAGAGCCCCGAGTCAAGCAACTGCCTCCTTGTAGCCTGGAATTAAAAATGTCATCGTTCTACCTGTACACTAGCATTTTTGATGAGGTGAGCTTCTCCACTGTGTGATCCATAGAAGCAATCCTTGTTAAGACCATCCCTCACTCCTGTCCTTCTACCCAGGGAGGAGTGGTGATACTATCCAATAAATTGTTTTAAACACCACTTGTGAGGAATATAATTCAGAAAAAATATTGCTGGAAAAAAAAGGCGTAGTTACTCTCCATACAAGCATTTGATCACAAGTTCAGAAACTCATTTCCTTTAGTAGCATATGGCCCATTAAATTCTTTCACATTTTAAAATTATGTATTGTCCTATGGCCATATTAGTTTTTAAGAAAGTAATGTAGCATTTCTAATTCTTCAGGAAGAAATGAATGTGGAGACCTGTATACTTGCATTCATTCTTTGTCCGTTGCGGTATTCAGCTTTAGTTTTTAGTCGATTTACCCAGGTTACCCTGAAATATTTTGTACTGGTGAAAACTGGTGAAATTTTGTATTGGAATCAAACTTCTCCCAGTGAATCCAAAGAGTAAAGCATTTTACATGGCCTTTTGCCGCTTTCTTTAAATATTCTGTGTGTTTACTTTCTGATTTACATCCAGAAATAACTGGGAGAAAAGGAGTAAGTTTTTGCTTCATAACTTCATACTACAAAATGTAAAAAGGATTTGAAGTGATTGGATTTGCTAAATCCCACCTTGATATCTAATTGTCTCTGAGATCATAGCAAATAATGGACATCCAAGTGAGAAAGGAACTGTGCAAGGTGTGTACCACTACCCTCTAACTGTATAGAATCAGAACTATTCAGTTAGACATCTGAGGCCTTGTATATTCAATATTTTTGAAAGCTAAAAATTGCCTTTTGGCTGTACAGATTCTGTGGCTTCTAGGACTGCTCATCAAGTTGATTGGTGCAGTTTTGTTCTGTTTAGGCTCTACTGGGAGACGGGTGGGGTTGAGGGCTTTGGGAAATGTGGGGAGGTTAAACACAACAGCTGAACAAGAAAGGACGTGGCTACGTACATAAGCCAAGTGGACAAAAAAAGTGTATGGTTTAGTTTTAATTTAAAAGTTGCCTCCCATCATGCATTTTTTTTTCCTAAGCAACTGCTTTTATAGCAGAAGCTGAGTTCTAGATAATTTTTCCCAAGAAACATTCCCCTTGTCTCCTCATCAGTGTGCTGATCACTGCTACAGGTAATAGCACAGGGCAAAAATTATTGCAACACTCAGAGCTGGAGGATAGCTAATTGTAAAGATGAGGCTCCTGTACACGGACTCAGCTGCTCTCTCAATAGCTGGAGGCAAGCTGTCTGTCCTACTGAGGTACATGCATATGTTCTGAAACCCATTTCCCCCCGCTGACTAGTTGCGAGTGTCCTGAGGTAGCCAGAGCTTCCTCCTCTGCTGTGGGCTACCTGCTTGTTTCTGCCTGCAACTGCCTTCAGTTTCTTACGCTCTTCACTCTTCCTCTTCCTGTTGTCTGCCAGGCTGCGAGCTCTGCAAGCAGCTGTACAGAAGACTTCAACTCCATTGTGCAAAGAGATTTCCTTCAGTATCAGGAAGGGGGGAAAACAAAAAGCAATGACAAGATTTTCTTCAAAAGGCATGAAGTTCATACAGCTGAAATACGCAGTAAAACAAAGGCATGGACAATGTGAGTGCACAGTTTCCAGGCTGGTGGAAAATACACTGGAGGAATAGTTGCAGAAAGAAGCTACAAATACCCTTTCTGGTTACAGTCAAAGTCAGTGCTTTGAGGTTAAAGAAGCAAAGTCTCCTACAGCCAGCCTATGGAGGACCAGATGGAGACTGACTCTCTTTTACTAGTGTCGTAGTTTAACCTCGATGTTCCAGTTTAACCTTACGACTTATTTGATAGCGTTTCATTGGTAAAGTATATTATCTTTCAAAAAATAATATGGTTAAATATCTCAAAGTAAGTAAGCACCTGTGGTAACCTCCCTCCCCCCCCAATATAGCTTCAAATTCATGTACCTATCTTGCAAATACTAGTTTACTTTCTCATATGGATGAAAGATTTCCTCTTTATGAATTAGATCATTATTACACAGTGTTATTTTCTGTTTTGAGGAAGAGAAAAATCACTCCTGGGTATTTGAAGAAACATGACCACTTGTAGTTTTAGCAAAACCAAGTAGGAGAGGTTTGTATTAAACTATCATCTTGTGGTTAATAAATAGCCATCCATATATACAGACTGCTGTACTGGGTTGTAATAACTGTTCTGCTTAATAATGCTGCAGGGCAGCCTAAAATCAGATATAAACACTTTATCCAATTTTGAAGCTCATGCTTCAACTGGCAACTGTTTCTGTATTTTATATGAGGTTGACAGTATATGTTGCATACAATGTAGTAACACAAATTTAAAGAATGAATAAAAAATGAATAGGTTTTAAATGTATATCATGGCAAAGAGTTATAATCCGAGAATGTATTGACAGAAAAAATGGGAGAGGAAAGACTGCAAGGGATGAGACAGTTCAGAGACTAATAAGAGCATAAAAAAATTAAAAACAAGCAAGAGACATCTTGCTTGTTTATTGTTTTACATTGAAGACACTAATTTTGCCTCTGTATTTATATTAATATTCTCTGATCCCCAATCCAAAAATTGGAATCTCAAATCTAATACCATTCTGTTCATCCCTAAAAATAAAGGCGATTATGGTAAGTAATTAATTTACCAGCATTATTTACTCTGTCACAATAGCACATACTTTATTCCTTCTACAAAGTGAACTATAAGCAGTTTTCTCTGGTGAAAATAGAAGAGTCTTGAAACTATGCTAGAGATCATTAAAAAAACCACTCAAATTCCGCTTGGTCTGAAAAAGGCATTTGAATTTTTGCCACAACAAACTTTATTTCACCTTCAGTAGTGGAGAAATCTATCCTCAAATGACCATGATGTATTGGTCAAAACTGATTTAATCGTGTTATTGACAGTTCCCAAAGGAAGTGACTGGGGAGGTGTAGATGACTCAGTTCAACTCTTCTCTGTATCTTGACGTTTCAGTACTTGGAATTACTTACGGTCTCTGAGTTACATGAGAATTTTAAACAGGGTTATCAGAAAGGACTAGACATCTTCAGAAGCATCAGCCAGCCAAAGTCCTTACATTAGATAATTTATTGACCTCTCCAAGTTTTCCCAGTTTGGAATGATTCTGTTTATCTGTATGTTATGTATGATACCTTCTTAAATTATGTGAAAATCCTTCCTCCTGGAAAAGTCTGGTTGATTTTCAATGTAGTGCAAGAAATGCACTGGGTTATAGGACACTTAACATTGTGTGCAAGCTTCCTTACGTTCTCTGAAACTGAAATGCCATCTGCTTTAGTTTATAATACTACTGCCACTATACCTTCTTCTGCCTTTTACCAAGGAGCCTCACGAAGGAAAAGTAATTTTTGAAAGGAACACTGCAACTAGAAGAGACTATTTAAGTAATCATTGCCAAGCCCTAAAGAGGCACAAACTGACAAATTGAATGCATAAAAATATAGGCAAAATGCTGAGTATTGTAAAACATGAGCAGTTCTTGCTGGGGCTTAAAAGTAGTGAGTGAGCAAAATTGTACATACAGGTGTATTTTTACTTCAAGAATTGCTAAAACAGTAAAATTACAAATAAGATTATTTTACTTCAAGTTGTTAGCAAGAATTCGCTGCTCTACTTCAGCAAACAAAATCATAATTAAAGGAATAAAAACAACCATATTTCTCCTTTTTCTTTAGATAAAATGAAATACCAAAATCCTGGACTGTTATCAAATCTAGACTTTCCTGAATGAGAATAAGTCATTTAAAGACTGAACTATGTAAAAGTGCTTCGGTTTTGAGGAGATTCACAATGACAATAACAAAAGAGTTTGCCTGTCTTGAGGCAATGAAAGATTACTTTTTTTGAATAGATTATTATGTGAGTCCTTTAGAGAAAATGTAACCCTTAGGAGGTATGTAACAATCAAACAACAGCTAGTATGAACCTAGGATAGATCCAGGGAACAGAGAGGTCCTTCATGTAGGCGTTTAGAGAGGAATTATCTACTTAGCCTGAAAACAGCATTTAGCTGGCACCTTACCTTGGAGACACCCAAATGCCACAGGGTGCCATGGGCTGTGCCTTTGACAAGCGTCCCTCAAAAGAGCTAGCTCTGTACATCACGTGTGTTTTGACGGGACTGAGGTGCTCAGCTTCCCCAGCCAGACTGCACTATAATCCGTGCGTGTGCCTCTGTGTTTCGGGGTGGTTTTTATAGCACTGCTACGAACCAGCTCCCTTCCCAAGGGGAGCCGGTCCCCTAACACTAGCTCCGTACAGGACAGCCAGGGGATGGCCCTGCAGTGAGTCCCAGGAGCCAGCATTAACGATCAGCAGGTAGGACGCTCCCGTAAGCAGGAGAAAGTCCCCTCGGCAAGGCATCCCCTTGCCCAGGGACATGTCCTGAGCAGCCTGTCTCACCTTGCTGGCGAGGCCACCCTGCTGCCACTGAGAATCCCGGTTCAGTAACTGGGCTTCAGGGGCTGGCAGTACCATGAAAGGGATTTAACTTCACAAGGGCCTTTTCTGGTCTTTGCTCCAAGGTCTGTTATTAATTAAACTGTCATTAGATTAAATGCTCATGTAATGATTGGAGCGGGGCCTAGCACACAAACAGCACTGTTGCCTGCTCGCGCTGCCTGCCTTGGTGGCCGCTCCCTGGCCTCCCGCGCCTCTGCGTCTTCATGGGTTCCGCCACAGAGATACCCCTCCACCCAGACCGGCCATCTCCTCAAATGAGAAATAAAGATGCACCTGGAAGAGGCAGACGTCTGGTCACAGCGCCCATCGGCAGCCCCGGGGCCCTCCAGGCAGCCCTGTCAGGAGCAAGAGAAGCTGGACTGCAGACAACGGGGGACCTAACCTCCACCCTGCGGGCAGGACCCGAGACAGGCACCCCGAAAACACAGGGACTGGCAGGCTGGTCTGGGTGGAAACGGGGGCATGGGCAGACTGGGGGAGGCCAGGGGGCCAGGCAAGACCTGCCCCTCCAGGGCACACACAGGTACCAGGTGGGACATGATGATCCTAGAAGTCTTTTCCAACCTTAATGATTCTATGATTCTATGATTCTATGACAGGCCTCATGTGGGGAGGGAAGAGGAGGGCACCGTTTCTGCCACCTCATACTTCATTTGTCTTCTGCTTTCTGACCTGTGAGGAAATGCTCATTTTAAAATTTGTACTCAGAGGTGCTGGAGTTACTAAGGGTGCCATGAACACCTCAGGGCTGGGGCTCGGCACCTTCCCCTGCCGCCGGGGCTTCTTCTGCTTCCCACCACAGGGCTGAAAAATGTTTTCACTAGAGGAAAAACATGACTTGATACCTACTGGATAAGACTTCCATCCTGAAAGGAAAACTTGGAATACGAAATGAAATGAAAAATTGGATTCCCAACACTGTTTCAGGAACAGTTACTGAACAAAGTACATAAACGGGATTTAGAGTGTTCCCAGTCACTCCCTAGCAAGTGCTCTGCCCGCATGGCCACAGATTCATGCTCTCTTTCAGTCTGTCTGTTTGCCCAATTAATCTTTAATTATGCTGTGATAAATGTAAGCGCTATGGCAGAGGGAGTGGGGACGCGCCGGGGTTAGGGAGTGAGGGATTGGAGGGGTTGGAGCCTGCCATGGTGAAAGAGCAAGTCCCGTCTCAGTGCTGCCTCCGGAAGGGGATTTTTATCCCATCCTGGATGTTGAGAGGATGTCATTTCACAATTTCTCATTCATCAACCAATTTAGGTCTGGGTCAATCCCTAGGACAGATAGATCTCTACATCTGTTCTAACTATAAATGTAGAAAGGGCAATTTAGTTGGGATGTTGGTATCAATAACTCTTGCCTTGAGAATCAGCTTGCAACATCTGGTTATGTACTTTAAGTACTGTATTAGAGAGACAAAGGCAGATTTGCTTTACCTTCTTCCTTAAGGAAATCAATATATTCTGAAGTGTCTGTAAAAGCATAGCTACCAAAACAATGAAAAAAATGCACAAACAATGCCAAATAGGTACAAAAATAAAAGCATTGTCTTCATTCTTGGACCTGAGACAGAGTGGAGTCTGTTAAAAGGACAAAGCTCTGAAGAGTGTCAGGACAAGCCTGAGGGATAGGGAAGAGAAAAGACAATTCCTTGTTGAGGGAGAGAAGTGTGAGCCCTGAGAAGATACAAATGATGACAGACTACAAGCATGAAAAGATAGGCAAACTGCTGACTGTAGTACTGAACAGGCCATTCTAAATTCAGCATAATGATAGGTGAGCAGATTTTCATATGCAGGAGTACATTAATTCCTTGCTCCAACAAAATAAACAATTGAGATGAAATCTAGAACACCATTTGGATTATTAACAGAGAGAGAACTCAGTGCAAGCAAAGACAGGAAAAAAAGGACACGAGTCTTACTCTGAGGTACTCTCAAGTCCCAGCTTTTTTCACCATGAAGGGAAATGGGAAAAACATTGAATTCATGGAAGTTTGGGTAGGTACAGCAAGGGAAAAACCCAGAAATAAGTAGGTGCTGACTTCACACATAGGGAAAGGCATGCAAAGAAATAGTGAGAAACACAACAACCACTTTTTTCCCAAAAGTGGTTTCCCTAGCTTTCCGACTGGTTTCACTAGATGCTATCTACAACATGAAGCATCCAGCACTTGAAGATATTTAAGGTGCTGTGCCAAACAACCTTTAAGGACCTGACCAACACTTTAGCATTTTTTTTTCCCTCTTTGAAAGAAATGAAAGCTCTCAAAAGCTCCTGTGCTGAAATTTTTCACAGTGTATTTATCATCATCACTAGAACTCTGGAATTATCAACTACAATTAGATAACTAAGGCTTTGCTTTAGTAATTACCAGATTACAGGGATGTCCTCAGTAGCATTTAGGCAGGTATGCCAGCATTAACTGTAGCATTCAAGTGTTTGAAATAATGCACTTTAATGTTCACAAGGAAGAGACAAGGCCATCTCCTCATTTTGTGTTGATTGCAACAAAAAGAACTCTGTCAACATTCAGTATTCAGTATCCTCTCAGATTTCTAAGTGTCAGAAATAGACCCAACGCTGTCACTATCCAACCTACTATTATAATAGGCATAAGGGAGATGAATAATGCTTTTAAAAGTTGAGTTGATGTAAGCATTATAAGAAATAACAGCAAAAAATCACACAGACCATGTTAAAACATTTACACTTCTTGATCTATGACTGATATTCATCATCTTGCAGCTTGTTATCAAGAGGAAATGAGACATTCTAAGATGCAATCCTGCATAATTACAATGTCCATTTCTCTTGACTGAGAAAAAAGCAAGGGTCTGATACACACGGTTTGGTGACAGTTGCAAATCCTTCTACTTTTCAAACTTCTGTTGAAAACACTCTGTTTAACGAAGTTTATTTTGTTTCTTCATGGTTGTACTAGTTCTTCATGACCATGGTATTTCTGATGCTTCTTTGAAATTCTCTGTAAGCGTAAGTGTCAGTTCTGTTTCTTTATTAGAGCTCACTGTGGAAGTAATCAATATTGAAATGGCATTCAAATCTAGGAATAAAGGACGCCTATAAAAACACATAGCTCATTTCTTATTCTAGCCTTTCCCCTCTGTTTTGAGCATAAACTCCCCACACCTCGTTTTAAACCACCTGTACAATAAAGTGCTCATTTTTAAAATGTCTTGTACACTGTATCACAGCTTTAATTTTTTTATGCAGTACTTAGCATAACAATATAATGCAAGTCAGAGGAAATCGACACTTCAGCAGTTCAATACTATCAGTAAAATTCAATTACTAGGAACATTCATGTTATGACTATGACATTTCACTAAACGTATGATTTACCACAACCAGTCTCACCTGACTCCTGTCACCTCCACTCAAAAACCCAAAGATCTCCCAAAACAACGAAATATGCAGTATCTTCTAGCAAGGATCAATGAAATTTTTTTACATTTAAAACTACACAGTTGTTTAGGTGTCTCCAGAGAATGATCACCTCTTCTTTTATCTCACAGGTCAGCAGTTCAAAACTAGCTTGTCTCAGCAATGAGTGAATGCTGTTACCTTCCTAAAAGTATTCAGTGCTCTATATAATGTACTAGAAAGTCTTGGTGCATTCTGAGCTTTCTACACCAAAACATTATTGCACTATATGGAGTGCAATCATACTGCATTCTATAATTTTAGCACACTTAAAAACAACTGGAATATTCACCTTCAGATATGTCCTACCTAAAAGAAGAAATAGTAAGCTCAGAAAAAGGAAAACAAGCATAGGCTGCTCATCTATCTTTGAAGGAAGATGGCTTTAAAATGAAAGGATAACGGGACTAAATATGTGAGTGTCCAATGCAATAACAAAACACAGTAGGAATCTAGAACTGATTGGAGACTATGCACAGAAAAGTACAAGAAAATTATTTATTATAATAGAGAAATGCAATCAGATTCTTAGCTGTGTTTAAAATAGTACCAGACATTGTAGTCCCAGGAGTTTCTGTGCAGTCTCAAAGACAAAGACAGACAGGGGAACTACCGTGGAAAAGTGCGTTCACAGTGCCTGCTTAGCGTGGACCAGCTATGAGGGCCTCGGCTCCTAACCCGCCAGTGCTTGGTGTCCAAACACAGCCTGGCTGCAGGGATGTTTGCTGCAAGGCACTGCGCCTCCGTTCTTCAGAGCTGGAATTCAGGAGATTCACAATTTACATTGAATATCAGGGGAAGATCAAGCTCCCCCAAGAGGGCTGGCTCTACTCTGAAAAGATTTGTAGTCATTAATACAGAGGAAACTAGATGGCGTGCCAGGAGTAGGATATTCCTCTAGCTCTTTAGACAGCACTCAGGTTCAGACTTGCACTCGCCAAGCCAGAGATCATAAATGTGCCCTATTTAAAGTGCAGCAGAAAGTGCAAAGAAGTCAAAACAACCCAATTTTCTTTTCTAATTTATCATTTTCTAATGACAAATATTTATAACAAGAATTGGTGAGAACTCAGAGAATGGCAGATTCTGTATGATTTTGAGATGGATGTTACTCTCAATTGTTTTAAAAGGGAAAGTTTTTTCTTAAGATGTATCAGCAATTTCTATTATATGTGAGTTTAATCCACCATTTAATTCATAGAATTGTAGAATACCTCAAGTTGGAAGGGACCCATAAGGATCAATTGTTGCAGGCATGTGCACTTCTCCTCTTGTTAGCTTAACAGAGCTTATTGATTTGAAAAACAGAGACTGTGATTTAAAAATATGTTTAGTGGATGATATACTGTTATAAAAGTCAATTTATCTCCCAGCTGAGCAGAGATCACCTTCTTCCCCAAAACAAAATAGCTGCCACCAGCCATCTACTCTCTCTGCTGTCACCAAATCCAGCATGCTGGCAAGTCAGTGTGTGGGTATCAGCAGTGAAGTTGCCTAGGGATAACGAGGCAGAACCTATAAAGAGGAGGTTTTCTTTCCTGCAGAGTTGTGCTCCAGGGCAGATTGCTGTTATATGTGAAAGGAGACTAATGACTTGTCATTATCATACAAAAAGTTAATTTTGCATTGGAGAGAGGTTTCTTGTTTTGCTTTGAGCCTGATTTGCATATTCCTCGTTGTTTTATATAAACATGACTTGTTTTGGATATGTCTACACTGCCTTCCAAATACAGAATCAAACCTGCACTCAAGTCCAAGTTCATCCATGCCAGAAGTCCATGGACTTTGGGCGAGATGTGACCATTCTAATAGGACAGTAAATCACTACTGTTTTAGTATGATCCCAAGCACATTCCTGCCTGCTCTCTGATCAGCGCCTACTGACAGTGAAACTGCTGCCTCAGAGATGCTGTGAAGAACTTAATGCATGTTTCCTATAAGCCAGTTTTTGTGCCTGTAGTTCAAGATCTGATAATATTCTACAGACAGCATTTTCCCTCTACGTAGAAGAAGAGTGATAAAGGAAAAAATACTATATAAACTTAGCTTTAAAGGGGATAATACTCACATTTCTTATCTCATTTTCTCCAATAAGAAATACAACTGATGACTGTACTTCCTCATTCAAATTATACTCATATGCACACACACAAAAAATGGCAAAAGCTGTTGCAAGTAGGTAACACCAAGAGAGCAAGAAACAAACATACAGTTGATAAACATTATTCTCCAGCTTCTGCTGTAAGAGTGAAAAAGTAGCAAACACTGCACAAAGGCATTATCTGAGTAAGAGACATAAAAGTGGTACTTGGTAGCACTGCTGTTCTCAGGAGAAATCTTCTGGAAAAAAGTTTGCTCAGTTCTCAGAGAAATCCAGTCCTTTTGTAAGATACCTCCCTTTTGTACTTTGCTTCCTTTTTAAAACCCCAGAAATTTAATTTTTTGAACTACAGAGGATGCCTGTTTAGGACTAAATGTGGACAGTCATACTGTGAATCAGATAAGCTGCATACTTGGCATACAGACAAAGAATTGGAAACGGTTATGTTTCCGGCTTCAGTTGACTTCAGGTTGCCATTACACGATCCTGTCTCTTTTGAAAAGTTCCTCTTTTGAAAAGCTCCAACTGTGGTTTTTTGTGTGTTACACAATGTTATGCAGCATGTGTTTTAGGAAAACGTAGACAGTAAAAATGTCTCCCTTTCTTCTGACATCAACTTAAAACCACCAAAAAGTACTTGAAAAGAGATTCATTTTTGCAACTTGAAAAAAAACGAGTGTGAAATGAGGTAATTGAAAGGTCATCACTCAATCTGTTAGATTAAATTAAGTGTTGTATGAACTGAATCATATTCCTTGTTACAAGCCCATCTAGAGATGGGCTTTCCTTGCAAGGATCTGTCTCCAGTAATTACACTTTATTGCTTCTACCCGAGACATCACAGAGCATGCTTGAAAGGTCTGCTAAAGAGTGCAAAGAATGAATATGTACCCTAAAAGGGAAACTGCCAAAAACGTAATAAATGCACGAGTAATTTTTTTTCCTACTAGGAAGGAAAGATGCGATTCATGGAATTTCAGTGGGCAGAGCTACTTCTGCAGCACACAACAGCTGGAAGAATTAGTGCACTGTAATTAGAACTGCCTTAGAACTGGTTTCTTTCACTGTTCAAGGGTGGGGCTGCAGAGAAGCTATAATGAATTATGCTGCACTGATAAACTGGGATGTACTAGATGATGCAGGTTTGTCAATACCCATATAGAATCATAGAATCATAGAATGGTTTGGGTTGGAAGGGACCTTTAAAGGTCATCTAGTCCAACCCCCCCTTATCAAGATTAAGTAGAACAATGACCAAGAAAAGCATGTGAAAAGAGGATCATGTAGTTTCCAACCACCCTACTCACGGATTTCTGGTAGTGACTTCTGCAATCCAGATTTATGCTCCTATTTTTCTACTAAGTTCAATTAACGTACTGCATGGAGATCATGGTCTCTGTGTGAAGTACAAACTATTTAATGATTACTTTAAAAAACGTAATTAACACCTGCACTGTCCCTGGCTTGATGCATTGTAATAGTGAGGCACCATCATCTCAAGGGTGTATTATCAAGAGAAGAAAAAAGGCTTAAAGCAATTTAGAATTAATAATCTTTGTTTTAGCAACTTTGTGTGAGAAGCTTTAAATAATTTTATGAAACTTTCAAGCATGTTTAAAAGAAGAGTGTACCAATAAGAAACTGTAACTGAAATTTTATTTCCAGTTTGAATATCCCAGGACAATTCAAATGTAGGAGTGAGGACACCACTTCTACAGTAAAGCTGGACAGTATTTATCTGTAAAGCCCAGAAAGACACCATTGTAAGAAGCTTCAGCTTAAAAAATAGTGGTTTTCCTAGTCAATATACTACACCAGCTGTAAGTCCAGGAGACCTGTAACCATCAAGTCCTAGAGATCTACAACAATCAAATCCTTTACAGAAGTCCTAGAGGATAATGAACCTGTTGCACAACAGCAATTTTTCATGCCACTTGTACTTGGAATCCGATTTCCCATGTAATGCCAATGTGTAAAAGCACTCAAACATTTGCTTGCATCAAAATCACCGTGTTCACACAGTTGTCTGCAGTCTTAGATGCTCACCTTGCAATCTGTGCTGTGTGTTAGAGGGGACAACTCAAATTCTTCCCAAGCCAAGTCCAAACATGCTCTCTGTACAAAGGGCATGGCTTGCTCTCTCCTAAAAGAAAGAGGAGTAATAAAACAGGTCAGCAGGGAATGCCTCTGACTTTTTCAGTGCACCCTGAGTAGCCTTTTCTATCTACTCAGCTTTATCCTGGGGAATCAAAGAGAACAGGGCAGAAAAAGCTAGAAAAGAACAGTCAAGTGTAACGCTTTTCCTGGGTTATCTCAGGTGAGCCACTTAGTGTTTCACCGGAGTTAACATTACCCACAAGGCTGATGCGAGGACAAACACATTAAATGTTGTCAAGCATGGGAATAGGGTCCACATGGAGAGATCACATTTTCCTCTGACAGACTTGTTTCAAACACTGTGAGAAGTCAGTCAGAGGAATATACGCCATCTAAATAGTCAGAGTGACCCAACATCCTCACAATAGACTGATTTACATTTTTCTCTGGAACCTTATTTTCCAGTAAATAATTGTGCAACCCTTAACAATATGCTTTCTAAAGTCTTACTGATATCAGATGTAATTTATTACTTCTTATCTGAGTTATTTAAAAACCAAACAAAATTATTTTTTCTTCTAAAAAGCTGTCTAGCATTACTAATTCTAACTTGTTGCTGAATTAATGAAAATGCTATAATTAAAACAAACTAATTCTTATGCTATAAATTGAAATTCTACAATACAGTTTACTATTGTTCCAATAACTCTCATAACCAACAGAAGGTGAAACAAGCTGCAGAGGAAGCTGGAACAATGAAGAACGAAAAGATGCTTTTTTTCTGGCATTTCTGAACTTTACAAAACCTGAAATAAACTTTATAGATCAGCCAGGATAAGTTGATACCAGTTATTGTTGAAAAAATTTACATTGCCTTTGTAGATTTTTCACTACTGATATGTTCTGCACACTCTTCTCTTCATGAGGAAACTTTTTAATTTTTTTTTAATTGTTGTATACTGAAAGCTAAAACTCAGTTAGGATAAGTTATCTTTGCATAATCCTCCCCCAGCTTACTGAGTGCAGAAATATTTGGAAATGTATTGACAATTGCTAAATCAGACCTAAAACTAAAAACTACTTATTACCATTCTTTTTCACTTTGAAATTCACATTCTACACACTAATATATTTTAGTCTTCTTTCCCTTAAAAATACATATGTATTTTTTCCCTGGAAATATTGATAACATTGTACAAGTTATAATATAACCCTGATGAATCCTTTGTGGAAATGCCTCGCAGAACAAATCTGCTGTTAAAAAGTCGCCTTCAGAAATTCATCTTTGAACCCTTCTGGTGTGACATAAGCTCAGCTGAAAAAGGCATTTTAACTCCATTATTACCAGTGTCAAACAAAATTTATGTATTAATAGGACTAAAAAGATACATAAGATGACTGTTTTACAGCCTATTAGTTTCTCTCTCACAGATCCCACTGGACACTTCCAATGGGGCAGTTTACAGCTCTGGATGAAAATGTTTCCCGTGCAGGAGTAAAGTGCGTACTGCTTTAGGCATCAGAGAAACGGTAGGATTACGATGCATAGTCAGACTGAAAAAGCCAATCAGGGAAAATGGTTTTGTACAAATAAATATTCCACAAATTCTAGACATGCAAAGCCTGACTCTTGATACTCTTTCTTACTGCAGACAAGTTCTTTATTAAACTTTTGGTGGCTTTCCTTCCTTTGTCTGAACTCTGTTTGCTACATGCCATTTCCACTTCTCCAAACAAAATATTTGCAGACTGGGAAACAATCAATTTCTGAAAGAAGCTCTTCCACATGCAAAGAACTAGAAATGTTTGCAGGCTGTTTTGTTTTAGAATGGTGTTTTCCTTCCCACCCAAAGAAAAACATCCAAGACCACCTCACTCTGGACCAACATACTTTTTTTTTTGTTAAAGTACTGAGCTATTCAGTTCTGAGTATGCATCATTTCAGAGAGTATTTGAATAGTTCTGTACCTGTTAGACAAATGTTAATATTAACTGTGGTAAACCCTGAAACTGAATTTTCTCTTTAACAGAAATAGTATGGTACAAGAAACATGGGTATATTCCTGTAGCGTGCAGATTCCAGGGTACATTTGCTTGTGCTGTCTTAGATGGCATGGTTCTGCCAACACGTACACGGGTTCTTAAGTTTTAGGAGAGTGAATATTCTCATTCACTCAGAATCACTACTGTTAGGTATTCCCAAAGCGTATGGACTGAGGTTTCTGCCTATGTACTGATGAGGACAGGGACATATCTTACCTGCATTCTGCAAAGTTATGAAGTGATCAAATGACAGCATAGTTCTTCTCACTTCAGCTCTTCAGTTTCGGCTATGATGACTCTGCAGTCAGTAAAAGTTCCGAAGATCTTATCACAAGTTTTGCAATCCTTTTTCTTCTTTCTTTCTTTTTTCTTCTCCCTTCCACACAGTTCCTACTTCTGGAGTTCTGTGATTTCAGTAAAAAAACTTAGCTTTTATTTAAGAGAGAAAAGAATTAAAAAGCAAAAGACTAATAAAAACTGTTTTAAGACTCCAGATTTTGAAATTAAAAATAACAGGTTTAGTTACATAGCTTTCTCCACTTTTTTCCTGAAGCCCTCTTTTCTTTTTCTAAAATAATACATGAAGACTAAAGGAAAAACAATGTTGAAAGTGGAAGGATGATATTAGACGTAGGGTTTCTAAAGTTTCCTGAAGTTGACTAATAAATATATAGAGTGGTGTTTAACTTGAATGACTTCCCTCCACCAGGAATACAATCAGTAAGGCTTAGGCCACTTTACTTGTTGCTTATTTTACACTGTCTTATCTTCAAGTCTTATCTGCAGCATTACAAACATATTTCCAAATAAAAAAAAATAAATTCAGAGAAACTCGATTTGTGTCAACTACCTGACAAAAAAACCCCCAAAACAACACAGCAGAGGAAAACCATAAAACCAATCAGCTGAATGAGACGAAGTCTACACTCTGTCACCACACCCACAAAAAAACGGAAAAGCATTATCTTGTGCATCACATGCATTACTCCTCCCAGAGCAGGAGCCCCACATAGCCCAATTTCAATGATGTAAGCAAGGCCTGTTTCACCGATGACGTAGTGCTCCCACTTACTGCTGCTAATAATTGAGCAAGTACAATAGCACAATGGAGGAGACTTTCCTGTATAGCTGATTGTATGTAAGGCCTCTCATGATTTTTTATCTTGCAACAAAAAAATGAACTATTTTAAAGAGTTTGAAAGGTTGGAAAATGGAAAATTCATGAAAAGAAAGACTTATCAGAGGTGATCTTCTTCTTCCTGATACTAAAGCAGTAGGTGAGACTGCATGCCCTCAGCATAATTACAATTACCCAGAGTAATTGTTCTCAAATTGTATTCAGATCAGAGGCTGGCTTACTTTTTCCAGGTACATTATTGTAATGAAAGATACTACCTCCCTCAAAATCTGGTCTTGCTTGAGACATTTAAAAACATTTTCTGCACAGTTTGAAGCAACAGCTTGCAAAACAAACCCTGTGATGGGGTGGCACTCATTGGTATCGCAGTGAACTTTATTTCTACATTAAACTAATAGACTGTAGAAAATTCTTTAGATGTCTTGTGCATAAGGTTTCAATCTAAATTGTGTCTAAACAAAATACTGTTTTTTTATTATATTTTCCATTTAAAGATGTCAATTTTGTTCAGGCTTCAGTGGGAGGGCTGGGGGGCAGAAAGGCAAAAAGAGCCATTTGCCAAAAATCTTACTTGGCTGATGTTCTGGCTGCCAGTTCCTGATGACAGTATATTTGCAATGTGAACAAAGACTTTTCTGCGCAGAGCCATACTGCATAATCTGCAACCCTGCACAAAATCAAACCCCACACAGTAACAATTGATATTGTATCTTGTATGATCAGTATTGCCAATCTCAATAATTGGTACTGACAGCAGCCTAAGATTTTTAAGAAATATGTTTCTAAAGCCCTACAGCCAAAATTTTTGTTTCATCTACAGCTCAAATATTAGCAAGTGACATTAAACATTTAATAAAAATGGCAGAATTCTCTGTAGAGATTATATGCTTAATCTTGCAAATTGCCTCCGAGGAGGTGACAGGAGATACTGGGATTTACAGCCACTCAGCAGGATGCAGACGTTGCAGAGTAGGCAATTGCAGAGTATGCAGATTGCATAATCTGGCCTGTAATTTTAAATCCAGCCAAGAGGTCAGTTTAGTTAAATCCTTCAAAGAGAGCAAGCAAAAGATAAATGTTTGGGGAAGACAATAAAATTCTGTTTTGTAGTCTTGTACTCGCATTCAAGGTATTGCTTTGGCTTTCAGAAACACATGCATTCTGCATTGTTTTTTTATTTTATTATAACCTGACTGTTACTGTAGAATGGGGAATCCATATAGACGTTGCATAGCATCTATTTGGGCACATCTTCTTGATAGCAGTCCACAGATTAGTAACACATTATCTCCTGGCCTTGCAAAATTACCTCCTGGCCATGCTTGCCAGACTTATTTCTGAAGTAAATCTAAATTGTTTCTCCCATTTCCCACTGTTTATTTTCATGCTTTTCCAATTAAAAATTTCACACCCATAAACAAATGTCTCCTCATTAAAGTTCCCTGAACATTAGAAAAATCTAGCTGGAATTTAGTAAGGTCTTGATCATTCAGCCTCAGATACTGAAAGCAACTAAGCACCATCCCTGAAACATATCTGAACTGCCACCTCAAGAGGTTTTCAGTCTCTTTTGACTGTTTCTTCCTTTTCCCTGTTCTTCTCAAATATGTTAGTTACCCTTTCACAATTTGAGTGGATTTTATAAAAGCAAACCTCCAGCCAAGGAAAGTGCTGGATCAGGTATGTCCTTTGGTGATTTTACTGTTTTAGTTATTAACAGAAATAAACGAATGCCAAAGACTGGGCTTTGAGAACATACACTTAGTGTTGGAGAAAAGGAGCTGTAAAAGTACAAACTATCATCCAGATTTTTCTTCAGCCAATAATCAACATGTCACAGCAATTTTCAGAGCTTCATTTACTTTCTTTCTGCCATAAAGACTTTTGGCAAAGATCTTCCAGATGAATAAACCAGTAATTTTCCTGTATGAGAAATTTTATTAAATGTAAAAGTTTTCCTGTAAGCCAGAGTAAGGTTCAACATAGGAATCCTTGTTCCAAAACGACCATCACATTTACCAAGTAATTACTATGTGAGAACAAGTCAAAGTTTCCCTCTGGAAGTAAGAGAAAAGGATTAGCTCGAAGGAGAAGAGAAAAATATGCTGGATGTTAATAGATAGACCAGATTAGTTTTAGTATGTAAAGTTTAAATAAAGATACTTTTCTGACATTCCTAGTTACTCACCAGTCAGTGTTTCCAAATGCAAGCAAGTATGACAGTTGATTTTTTTTTAATATCTCCAGTATTCTGTTTTCTCATAGTTTGTGATCATTAACCTTTTAATTTCTGAAATTTCTCACTCCTACACTTTCAATGATCTACCAAATCCATCAGTAGTACTTGGGGAATAATCTAGTACTAGCATATTATTATGTAAGGCAAACTTTGGAACACTGAAACCCTTAAAGGGCTGTTTGGTTCCTTTGCTCGATTGGTTCCTCTAAATTCTGCTTCCTCTTTGCCTTTCCCCCTTTCGTTGCTTTGTGGCTTCTATATCTCCTACCATCAGTGTAGGAAAAACAGCTCCCTCAAGAGTAGTTTAGTAATTGTTTTCTTCCCATTCAACATTAGATAAGCTCGGGATGTACCATTAGCAGACAACAAGCCCTGAAGAAAAGTTGAGAAGGAATCCTGCAAGGCATTCATCATGTCTTGAGATTGCTTTGATGCTTTTCCCAGGATGACTTGGTGGGAAAGACAGAAGCCAGTCCTATACAGGACATAATGTAAAGTCACTCAAAACAAATTGTCTCTGTCAGAACCTCTACAATTTCCACTGAGCAAGAACTGATAAAGCTACAGCTAGGTCCTAGATCAGACTGTCCTAGCAGCTCCATTCCTGCCAGCTGGCAGAGTTTAGCCATAGACTTGCCCCACACTAACCCATCCATGTGGTTTCCAGGTGGATAAAATCTGACTCACCAAAAGGCGCTGCATACCTAACTGCTAAATCAGGTGAACATAAAGTTTTATTTTCACCCGTTCCAGGGAGAGCTAACTGGAACTACAAACCAGCCTCTTCGTATCTTAAGGCAGTTGACATACCCTTTTTTTCCCTCCCTCCGCCCCCCAAGATAAGTCTCTTCAGGCCTAACTGGTTCAGATAAAACAGCTTTCAAGCTCCAGCCATTTTTTTTCCCATCAAAAGCTGGAGATCTGCCATTCCTAAACAGCCTTATCTCAATTGGATTCTCTCTCTGAATCCCATGCTCTCTGCAGTTGTAGCAGGCTGACAGATTAACTCCTTAGAGCACACTGGTAATGTCAGTCGATCAAACCACTCCACAGAACTAGAGGTTGTAGTTAAATTTCAAAAGCAGTGGATTTACAGCTGTACAGACATCACTGTGTATTGACTACTCATATATATGACTCCCTACCTTTTGTACATGAGCTAAACAACCTTAGAGCTGGAGCACAGAAGGCTCCATCTGATTGCTCCAAGTATATAAAGGGCGTTCATTCTTTCAACAACAGAAAGGCTCCTGTCTATACATGGTCCCATTTAACCAGCAGGAACATGCAGCAGGAGCTTAAAGAATTAATCCTGTTCCCAGTCTTTTGCCATTAGTTACATTAATTGGGAGGTTTTATGATGGAAAATTTTAATCTGAAGGACACTATTGGTATTGGAGGACACGGATGGCAGCATGAACACGTGCAATGCTGGAAAATCAACACACAGGGCATTTGACTTATTCAAATGGAATAATTCAAAGGAAGGAAGAAGCAGCAAGTTCCCCATCCTGGAGACCCTCCTTCAGAGAATGCCATCCCGCCAGATTTTATACTGCAAAACCCAAATTCAGTTATTTATGAAGTAACAAACAGAAATGCATCTATATTTTTATATATAAGTGGTTTTACTATATATGTACATATATATGCGGATTAAAACAGTCTAAGCAATTAAATTGTGATTTTAAAGGCACCAAGCAGTAGTCAAAGTCCTGAGACGTGTTTGTTGGAAATGGTACTGCCCGGGCACTGCTGCCCAAGCCAGGAGATTTAGAAAAAGAGATGTGAAAAGCCGCAGCTCTCATACAGTATAACCCGGCTGCCTTGGAGCCACTGACCCTCAAAGCTAGGCTCTCCAGAAGATCACCAGCCAAAGGGCAGAGACAGGCTGCGCTCTGCCCTCGGCAGCCTTCTCTAGGCAAAAAGGGTGGCCCCAGCCGAGCTGGTCCTGCAGTAACAGCCGCTTTTGCCCAAAAATAAGAAACAACCCAACCTCCCTACGTGCTCCGTCAGCTTCCAGCTGGCCCCAGCCAGGCTCCCAGCCGGACCAGCTGCGAAGGCCCCTCTCCAATTAGCCACCGGTGCTCACCCACGCCCTTCCTCCCGCCGCATAAAGCCCGGCGGGGCCGCGCAGGCGGCCCCCATGCCGGCAGTGACACCTCCTCTGCGTGAGGAGCAACGGTGGTGCCCGCAGCGGCTTACAGGCC
>NW_009200293.1:0-24620 GCF_000690835.1 Fulmarus glacialis
GACAGTGGCACCCAGGCCTGTCCTGCCGCTCTCTGGTCATTAGTCACCTTTGCACTCGAATTTTACATTTCCAGTGCTTGTGTAAACCTGAGGTTTTCGGCGGTGCGGGGGTGGCTGAGTGCTTCCCCTCCTCTCCGGAGTAACTTTTGGACCTTCTGACCCCTTTCAGCTGACTTTGAGAAGCTGAAAAGGCTTCTCCATGGATCTGCTTCTACCAGCTTGTAAAGACGGGAGAGGGATGAGCGCTGTGAATGCATCCCAGGCAAGGCATGACAGCACATCTGCCTGCCAAGGGGCCGTCAGGGAGCGTACAGGGCGAACCTGTGGGAATCAAGGCTTCATTCGTTTCAGTGCTCGCAGCCTTTTTCTTTGGCATGGAAAGTATGACACCTTTCCCCTTGTCTACCCTCCGAGCTACGAAAATAAAATGTAACAGGAGCCCAAGCTCTCCCGAGGAGCTAGTTATCCTCCAGCATTAATAACTACAGACAGACATGTCCAAGTTGCAGCTGGCAATAGCATTGCCTCAGAGTATCTGTAAACGAGGTGCAAGTAACACCACGGCCTGCCAGGAATCTTGCAGTGTTTGACATTTTCCCAGAGCTCCATGTCCTGGAGACAAATGGCTACAGCTTCTGCCCTCAAAGCAAAGCTTTTACCTTCCTTGTTATTAAGGGAGAGCCAGAAACTGACCTGATTGCACCAAAAAAACAAAGAAGCCAGGAAAAAAAAAAATCAGTATGATGTGTCCCATCTGTATCTGTGTTGCATCAATCCTGATCAGTCAGTTTGGATTCTGTGTTTCTGGAGATACAACATGCTAAAGCTTTCAATTTTATCCGGATTTAGCTTTAAAAATAGAGGCTTTTTCTTTTTTCTTTTTTTCTTTTTTTTCCTGGCAAAGTGGAAGGTTTTACTCCTGCTACTGAGGATTCAAAACAGGACTACAAAATAAAATGCATTGTTTTAGCTTACACACAGCAGCGAGTTTCCTTAATTGTTTCTCTATCACTCATTCAGAGGCATCTCATAACAGTTAAGCAGTGTAATAAAAGCGTTAATTGTGTGCCAATTCCTGTAGAGGCCGCACACAACTCACTTATAATAGTGGCAAGGGCCTTGCTAGGAGGATTGGCTAACAAGTCTGTCCTTGTATCATAAGCTATGCATGCTGAAGAAAATGCTTCTTTTGCAAGCTTATTTCCCTTACTTGACCTAGCAAGGAATAAAAGTGGAAACACAATTGCCAAGTCAGGAGATAAATGTAATAGAAGGACAATATAAGCAGAAGCACATTTATAAAATCATTCAGAAAATGCCATTCCTTTGTCATGTCTGTTATTTAGATATGAAGAACCATGGTCATATTCCAGATCATCCAGAAAGACACTTCATGCCCATTACAGGAGGAAAATTTCTCCCTTGCACACTGGTGTTCAAGAGCTGGGTCAGTCCAGACGGGAGGGAAAGCTGAAAGGCTGGGAGCAGCCGTGCCCAGGGGAGAGCACCCCGGGAGATGCCCGGGGAGGAATCGCGCGGCTGCAGCAAGCAGAGACCAGCTGCCTCCAGCTCCCTGCCCTGGCTGGCCCACGCCACAGGCTGAGCGGAGCGGGATGCGTGCTGGCTCCTCGGCCGCTTCTCAGCTGAAGGGGCTGGGAATGCTATAGCTACCTCTGCTCTGAATCAGCTGACATCGCACCCCTTTCTGGGCTGCCTGAGGGAGGGGAAATAGCTTGGCAAAGGTCTGCTCTGCACTAGTGACAAAGCTCTCGGCTGCTTCCTCTTCCCAGTTGCTTAAAAAAGAAATATTTAAAAATTACATTTCCCAATCCCAGGCAGGGTGTTACATTTCCTCAAGAGGAAGCAACGTTGTACGACAGCTGAATCAGCTCTAGGTTGTGTAAACTACACCTCCGTCACCCAGGGAGAGACACCCACTCTAATCCCAGTGTTACTAACATTCACAAATCCGCATGGACCACCCCATTGTTATGGTAAATTCGCAGCTCTGGAAGTCTTTGCTTAAATAAAATGAACACTACAAAACCCATGTGCATTAAGAAGTTGTTGCTATACAGCTTCCGCACTTACAAATAAAACAAATGGTTGCAGGTGTAAATAAGACCATTTAAAGACCAGTATCATGAAGTTGGGCCCTAGCAAGTTCAAAATCTCTTACTATTTACAGTGCATCTTACATGAGCACAACAGAGCCCTGAACCCTCTGGCTGCTGTTTGAATTTCAAAGTACGCTTCCCATTTTTGTTCTACTTCAAGAGCACAGCAGCAGAGCAAAAAATTTGATTACGTGCACCTTCAAATTTTTTTTTAAACGTTTTTAAAATTACCGCTGACAAGTGTGCAAAAATACATGGCGTGTAAAGAAAACAAGCCAGCAAACTATTTAGGAGCGACCTTGAGCCACCTTTGAGTGCAGTCTGAGCAGGGGAAAGCTGCATGTCGGAATGGGTTGACGTGCACGCTGGCTCTGCCTCCCCACATTCCCACCAGGCACTTGTACCATATTTGGTAGAATAATGAGGACGGAAGACCAGAAGGAAAAGCCTGGCTTGGCCAGCAGCTGACAATAAAGCCTGTTTTGTATACGATGTAATTTGTGGTCACTATCTTGGTGAGCGCTGATGCCTTTCATTTGCTCTGAGCACGCCCTTCCTCTGCCCTCCAGCCCTCACCCCACTGGGGACGGGGCTCTGAACCACGGCTTCCAGCACAACCGAGGGCATGAAAGCAATAGGCTAAAACGAGTCCTGATTAACAGGGGACAAAACAGACAAGAAAAGAGCCTTTGGATACCCTACAAGCTAAAGGAAGATGAAGTGCAGGCTTGTGACCAGATGGGAAAGATCAACGAGCTGCAGTGAAGCTTGGTGCTGTCAACTTTTCTTTTGTTTTAGTCTTTACAAAAAGGATTATCTATAACCAGAGCAAATTAACTTTAACAAGCAAACAAACATATATCCAGACGAACAGGCTGGAGAACATTCAGATAAAGTGGATGTCTTCAGGTGGGCAGGGCCTTATTAATCCCACAGCACGTAACGATCTGAACACTGATGCAACCTGAAACACGGGCAGTTTTCTTTGAGGCCTGTAGAAAACAGGAGAAGTCTTTAAAAAATGAAGGACAAATATCATGTTTGTCTTCAGAAAGGAAGCATCCAAGAAATTATTTGTTCATTTGTCCAATTTTTATCCCTAGAATAATTCTGGAACAAAGTAAACAATTTTTTTTATCCCTTCTTCGCATTGTTTACCAGCCATCAAGAACAGTTTGTGCCAAACCGATCCAGTTTCCCTTTTTGATAGGCCTAACCTGTGAGGCAACATCCTTCTCATCAGCTTGAGGAAATACAAGTTAATCGCTGAGATGGGTATGCAGCTAGCTGAAAAAAAAACCCTCTTAAAGAGCACTTGACCACCCAGCAGGACAGCGAATGCTGCTATTTTGCAGGAATCTGTCAGGTTAGCAGCTTTATTCAGAGTTTTAAACAATTTAATCATGTGAAAGAAGGCACTCCATGGATTGTATCAAAAGGAGGAATGGTTAGAAGGATGTTCAGGGACTCAATTAGCGTATAAAAAAATTGCAGCAGTGTTCCAAATGGCACAGCAACACGAGCGACAAAAATGCAATCCAATAAAATTGTTAAAAGCATTCTTCTTAGGCAGGAAAAATCAATTTTGCAGTAAGGAGTGACTGACAGGGCAGCAGTGTTGCTAAAAAGCTCAGAAATCGTAGAAAGCTACAAACTGAGGAGCAGCTATACAACAATCCGTTGCCACAGAAAGAAGGAGAAGCTACTCATTCTGGATGAACTTGGGGAGAGGACTGAGGGACAAAAAAGGTAATTGTTCTGCTGGTTTGGGGATGATGCAGTCTGGCTTGGATACCAACACACTTATCTCTAAAGAAGACCAACAAGGAGGATGAATGATTTAGAAAACATAACTGAGAAGATGACGTTGAAAGATTCAGGCTTTTTTTTCAAAGCAGAAAAGAGCAGAGACAGAAGTCAAGGCAGCATGATCAGAGTGCAAACCAGATGCTAAACAACCGTGGTCCCTGGCGAGGGGAGGAAGGAGGAGAAGGCAACTTAATTTGCAGCAAAACCAATTTAGGTCAGTTGCTGGGGGAATTTTCTAATTAAGGAGAATACAGCAGTGAGACAGAACATTTGGGAGACTCTTTCACTAGAGATTTTTTTTACAAGTTGGACAAACCTCCACCAAGAGCGCTCTGTCCTGGCACTGCTCAGCAGAAGAGCACAGGGCAGGGTGGTACCACGACAACTCTTCCAGCCCTACCTAAGCTTTAATAAACAGATGATCAATATCATTTCACATACATCCCAGAAACAACAAAAAATTAATGTTACACACCTAATAAAAATGGCCCAGTGTTTCCAAGGCTGCAGGATTTTTGCTCCAAGCCAAGCTCAAACACAGCCCTTAAAGTCCCGCATACAGAAAGGCAGATACCCTTCTCTGACTGATACATTACCAGCTTTTCTACCTTTTATTCCCCCTAGGAAAACAAGAGACAAAGTCTTGTAGGCAATAAAAGCTCTATGAAAATCAGCTGTGGAAAAATGTCAACTAATGGCTCTGCCTTAGTGCCTGCCGATGTAGTCAGGGTTATCTACAGTTGAATATTCTCCTAGAACAGGATGGGATGTGAAGTTAAAACTAAATAGCCATACCCTGAATAACTTTCCCTGTATCCGACTTTGACATTTGAAGGACTGAGCAGTTTCACACCTTTTAAGAGTACCTAGCTGGCATTTTTGAAGTTTCTACACTGACATTTTGTGTGAAGGAAGGAAACTAGTGAGGCTAAGAGGCTTTGAAGTGCAGGAGGGAGAAAGGCTCCAACAGGCAAAACAGATAGACACAAGTTAATTTTGGTGCTCCCACTGCCATTGTCAAAAAATCAATGGATTTTGTTTCAACTTGCTACATTAAAACAGGTTCAGGAGAAGTGGCAATGACATAGCTAAGTGCCTTAAAAACACCTCATTTCTGGTATTTCAGACTTTACCGAATTACACTGTACATGTGCAGAGAGCTCCGAGACAGCAATTGCTGATAGCATGGGATCTAATCCATCTTTCATCAGATCAATAGGAAAGGATGCCCATTGCACACACTGATTTGTTCCTAGCATGAAGCACATACTCAGTTGGGGGTTTTTTTTAGCACAGAATATGTAGGGCCAGCTCTACTTTTAAAGCAAGACATTAGTCTAACTCCTGGTTCAAGCTGCTCCTAACTTTTGATTGAGCTTAGTAAATTCTGTCTAAATTCCAAAAAGTGACAGCACTTGAGCTTAACAAAACCTCTTTCTCACTAAGCTTTCAATCTCATCATGCTCTTAGCCAAGTCCATTTTAGCAGTTTGAGCCAAATTAAATAGAGGAAAACTTCAGTGTAATAAGCTAAGAGTATGATTACTGGAAGTACTGGTTAACTGGAAAGCATCGCTTTGTAGATGCTTTGTGCAAGAGTCATCAAAATAATTGCAGTACTTTGGCAAAAGCCAAACAAGGAGCAGAGAGTATTACTAGAATACGCTGGCTGTTTTACAGCTCTGCGGTGACAGCAGCGATTGTCTTTCCCTGCTGAGTTATTACCTTCAGAAGACTACTTGGCAATAATCAGAGTACAGCTGTAGAAGGGATACTTCAGCGATAAACAACACAAGGTCTACAAGCAAAGAGAAAGGATTTCATTAACCTAACCAACATAGTTGGAGAACAGAGAGCCAAAAAAAAAAAAACCCCAAAATCATCAGCAAGCTTTCAGGCTCTTACACGCTACAAACCTGAGGCAGAGTTTCCGGACCTGAAAGAAAGTTTGTCTCTCTCCTGTGCCTCCCACCCAAACCCATGCTGCTTTGCTGTGGTGATAGCGTGGATTTAGTTACATCAAAGTGATCTCAAATCTCCTACTTTCACCATGATTCAACACAGCTAGCAGGAAGCTCATCCAAATAGAGAGATTTTAATCTGGTTTTGCATTTAGATTTGAAGTATTATCTAGAAGCCACATTTCTACAGCTGGCAATACAACCCAGAGGGGTTGCTCCCATAAAACATTTTTTGCAAATATCGAGTAAAACTGAAGTATTTGAGAATCATCTTGATGAACCTTCAATAACCCTGGCAGATCTGCTCCTCCCAGCTCCACCATGCCTATTCCTGGACCTGAAGATCTCAGCTGCTGCCTGACCATGGTGCTGGGGTGAGAAGAAGGGAGGGAGGTTTCTGCACTGCCCTGACCATACCTGGGTTCCCGCTCACCTACCTCCTGCTCTTGCTTGGGTGAAGGAAAAACCCTCCAAAACTGAAGGTTTCTTTTTTTTTTTTTTTTTTAAATGAAAAAATAAATCAACATTTCCCTTCCAGGGGAAATTCTGAGTATTAGAAGTTCCAACTCAGAAGTAAGTTTATTGAATACTTTCCAGTGAATGGAAATACCCAATCTGTGAATAACTCTACCTAGTAAGCATTGAATCACCATGGCTTACAATTCGGTGTGTTCATCTATTGATTCCTTTAAAGCTATCCAACTATGTCATGGCATTCCTTAATTGAAATAAATTAAAATTCACACAAAAAAAGAAGTGTTTACTTTTTCTAGCATGCCAAACACAGAAAACTTAAATTATATAACATGACGTATTAAAATAGGAAAAGGTCACTTATGGGGAGTAATTAAAATCATTATTGCCACAAAAACTGTAGAATTGGAAAAGAAAAATCCAAATAACTTGCTTTTTAACTTCACAGTTTATTCCTTAATTTTGAATGATCTGCTCACTGAACTGAAGGGAACAAAGTATACTTTCTTTGAATCTTTCAAAGAAGCCATTTCTAATGTGTTTATTTGGCACTTGAACACATTTGGGTCCAAGCAACTAGGTAATACCTTTCATCAGTTTAGCAACCTGGCATTTTCAATGACTTCAGCAGCTAACAGAGACATAAAATATTGGAGCCAAGTTTGGTAAGGCTACAGCAACCTGAGTCAAATTCCAGTCTGAGAATTTATTAACTCTACAGTGTTATGAAAAAAACATGCCAATGTAAGAAAGTAGCATGGCATTGAGTACACATGGGGTGAGAGCACAAGTCTTGTGCACAGCTCCATCTCAGTTTCATTACCCCAGCCAAAAAAATTAGAGTTGTACCATTCCCCACTGATTGTGTGGGCTGAGTTCACTTTTGAAAGGGAAGAGGGGAAAGCAACACTCACTTTTTCTTCTCTGGGTTCTGCGTGCCTCAAACATCATTTCTCATTAGACTACTCCACCTCTTCTGTCTCAGTGTTATTTTCTCAACCCAAGAACGAAATGCCATGCAATTATATTGAAAAACATTCAAACATATTTATTCATTCTTTAAACAAACTTACAGCTCAAGTAACGGCAGTGAAGAACAAACGAATGATAGCAAAACTTGGAAAATTTCAAGCTAAAAAAAAACCCCTAGCCGTAAACAAGACACATTAAAGAAGAAAATGTACTCCGACACTTACTTTACATGCCCAAACACAGGCTCAAGAAATCCATACATTAGGAAGTGTGTCAATTACTGTTCTTCAGGAAACAAAGAACTACCCAAAACATTTCTATATAGTGATCTAAACCATCCTTTGCATTTAAGCGTTCCTTTTGGCCTCACACCTTCCGCCTTTTTTTTCCACTCCTTTGGCTTTATGAATTTGGTTTTTTTTGTTTGCTTTTCAAACCAGTAAGCTTTGGTTCTACCATAAAGACCAAAACAAAAGCCAAGAGGATTTAAGGTAAAGTACCAAGGATCATCTTCGTAGATTGCTATACTGAAAGCCACAAAGTTTTTATTATACTGTTACGCTTACTTACCTTGAAATCATACATTTCTGTTTGTCTAGTGGTGTATGATGAGCAACATTCTAGATGAGGTAGATTTGAGAAATATTTATATTGCTGTAATGATAATGAATATTGTGGGGGAGAGGGAGTGAAGCTGGCACAGGCATTTAATTACCCTTTCCCCCACACTACTCCTTTACCTCTGGAATATCAAAGAGTGCTGCTAGCTGACTTTGTATAACCTGAGTTTTGTTTTATCTCACTGAAATCCCTGAGGCTTTATTCTCGTTCTGTCTCATTAACCAATTTTTATAATGTCTTTTTTTTTTTTTTGCCTAATTGTAAGTAAAAGATTTAAGCTAATATGGGGTCTGCTAGTTCTGCTACATTTCTCCTCTCCTTTCTACCACCCGTAATGAAAGGTAGGTAAGAGATGTGGAGGAAAATGTGTATGAGAGGCTCAGGGGGGACTGGGCAAAGAATTGGATTTATTAAGAGAGGGAGGGAATACATAAGAGGGTAAAGGATGTAAATCTATAGCTAAAAAGCAAACTCCATTAGTTCTACTTCTTGCAGAACAGTATGTTCTAAAAATGTACCATTTCATTTCAGGTATTTGATTGAATTGAGTTTGAGGACAGGGCTGAACTTTAAAAGGTTAATGACTATAGAGTTTGTTCCTAGCAAACTTCCGAGGAGATCTCTTCCCAGTCTGCTAAGACTGCCTGTATCAACGACTAACGTGTCTGCACTTAGCTGGGAGGAGCAAGAAATTCCTGAACACTAACCATAACCAGCTTGCATGGATCCCTTTCTCCCCACGACATTACTTTCTGCCTCCAGCACAGTCAAGGTACTGCTGTTAACACCCTTGCAGCACAGGGTAGGAACTAATGCTCAGAATTCAGAGCACAGAAATGTCACAGTTGTGCCAGAAAACATCTGTTGAGCTTTGCTGGGTAAAGCAACCTCAAAACAAAACCATCAAAAAATGAACAGATCAATGAATGATTTACAAAAAAAGTCATCAAGCTGCTGCAGTAAAATATAGAAGAAATTCTTTTTTAAAAGTCAAATCAGCACCTTGTGCTTGCTAAGCTCCTAGAGGAGAAGCTCACATCACAGCCTCATCACTATAGGAAGAATAAAGCTTATTCCTTAGAAAGCAGGCCAAAGGTTGGCATCTTCTCTTCCCCCAAATCCATCAGCTCAGCAGTAAGGATGGGTCTTGAAGTCTTCTTTGAATTAATTTGGTTTCAGTGGTTTAGCACTTGCTAATCAATTTGCTCACAACTCCTTAGACTCATGCATCCATCCCGGTAATTTTGCTGGGCAGACTCAGGATGACTTAGCTTCCAAAAATCAGGTGTTTTCGGGCCAATATGGCCAAAGTAGAATCACAGTCTGGTGAGACTCAATATTCTATTTATCATTCTAAACAAAGTATAAGTAACTCAAGAAGTCCATGAAGGCAAGGCATCTGAGGACAGGAACTTGAAAGAACAAAAAAACCTAAGCTTTTTCTATGAATACCAGCTGGAAAGCGGAGAGGCTTTTCACACGCATTTTTAAAGAAAAAACAACCCTCTCTTATGGGGTTTGACCAGGCCACAGCACATCAACCAGAAGCGTAAGGTCAGTCCATAAATGCCCTCTGGAAAGCGCCTGCCCTGGAGCATACGAAACAGGCCATCCACAAATGGTCCGTGCTCTGGCAGCCTACCTGGCAGCAGTTCCATGAAGTAGCACTAACGAGCCATCTACTGTAAACGAGCCTCATCTCACCTGCTGCAAAATTGAGCCAAATACTTCAGAGAATTCACAGTGCTTGCTCCAAAATACTCATTTACAGTCTAATGTGAGGCACAAACACAAGTGCAAATGACAAGTAATAGGGCAGAGCTGGCTGGAGCCAGAACGAGAGATGCTGCAATACAGTCAGATGAAAGTTATGTACACGCTCATCTCAAATGATCCAAGATGAGTATTTCTAGCAGAGATGGAGGAATGGCCACTGTTAGTGATTTATCTTCTGAGCATCAGAGAAGCAAGGCTCAGAAAGGACCCGGTGAGGTGACAGTTGGTGAATGTCTTGCAGGCCTCTTCACATCTACATTGTCACCTGAGGTACAGGAGCAAGAATGAAAGTTTCCTCATCTTCCACTGGTAAAGCAGAGTTTATCGGTTTTCTTTTTCAGAATTAGTGCACTCAGGAGCTTCTATTAAAGTTAAAGAATGATTTTCTTCTTCCTTAATTAACCTGTCATAAGCATTCACAGAATCATCCTTTGCACAGCTCTGAAAGAGAACAACAACATTTTTAACAGCGCTTCTTCATGGCGAGCATTCTTTTTTCAGCCCAGTAAGACAGACCAGTTTCACAATGCATAGCCTATATTACAGTGAAAAAGCCAAGGTAGCTGGGCAACAAATTGTGCTTATTAGGGACATGGCTTAGGCCTGATTGACAGAAGAGCTGTCCTCTCTGGAGACAAGGAAGAACTGAAGGTTCACATCTTAAGAGTGCTTCCAACTACAGGTAACGGGTGAAGGCAGAAGGATGGAGAAGTGAGGATAAACACGCTTAGCAGAGTTTTCACTGAGACCTTGAGCACATAGAGAATATCAAGATAATACTCAGAAGCAAGAACATAGCGTTACTTGGGGCAGTAACAAAGCACTTGTCAAAGCACGACAAAGTGTTACAGCTACCATACTTATGATCCTCATGGCCAAGAGAACCATCTTAGTCCCATAATGACCAATAAATGCTGAAATAGTTATCCAAAAGGTAGTAAACTAGGAGGCCAGATCCATGCTTTCCACATAGTTCTGGTTTATTATTAGGTGAACTTGGAACACTGCTGTGGAAAAAGGGAATACTGGATTTTGGACTCTGACTCCATTTGCAATTGGGAGGCCACAAAAGGAGACTTATTTTCAAAAAGTCAGTGGTTCCTGCAACTCCTGTTCAACTGAGAACATCCAATGCACATGCAGCACCAGACACCCAGGTAGTCATTATCCGCTACAAACGTTTCACAGGTGGCATCAATTTTGAGATGCCACAGGGAGTCAGAAGGTCCCTTCCATACAAGGACTCTGTTCAGAGAACAACATATATTGCCTCATGTCCAGGTTTGAATTAGGGCTTGTCAGTATACTTCTCTTAGGATTTTTATAAAGAGCTACTGAGTCAGATTTGTTTAGAAATAAGAGTTTCCATAATCAGTATTATGTTTATTTTTCCTGAAAGAAGGGCCCATAGCAAGTCTTTTATCAACCAAAGCTTGAAGCAGCTATAGTTAGTTTTGTTCTTCTGCCAATGAGAAGCTCAGTGTCCTGATTTACTTCATAGCTATCTGACTGTGATAAATGTGAAAGTGCTAAAAATGTAAGTTTCTGGAAGTCAAATATGAATAGCTTTATTTAGCATCATAATATAAGCAACTAGCAGAGAAAGACCTGAGTGTTCAGGAGAAGTAGTTTAACGGAGTTGCAAACAAACAACAAACCAAAAAATGAAACACGGACACAAAAAAACCTCCAAAACCAAACACAACCCAACAACCAGAAACCCCCCACCCAAAAAACCCAACCCCCAAACCAACCCAAAACACATTTAAGGGACTAGCAGTCTGTGAAATAACAGAATAATGCAATTCTACTAATGTATCTAGAAAAGTATATGGAATTTGAGGGGAAAAAAAATACCCCTCAGCTTTGGGTAATTGTTTCTGAACCACTCTTACTATGGTAAATACGTAATCTTCATATGATATACTTACTTACATACAGTTGGTTTTAAGACAGACATAGGTACTAGGAAAAAGAAAATTGGAAGCCTAAGATTCCGGTTCAATAGATTAGTTGGCCCAACAGCTTCTTACTAACCTGGGAATCCTCATTCTGCTCTCCAAACATGCGCTTAAGAATTTCTCTAGGGTCCGGGATTGGCGGAAGAATTAATATCTTCAGTCTTCAGAAAATTAAAAAGCAAAGCTTTAGATAAAAGATGTATTAATTTAAAAATCACCATTTCAATGTCATACTTGGGTGCGGTCAAGAAAATTTGTGGAATCAGCTTTGGCATCACTGACCAGCTTTCATTCTCTGCAACTGTAGCCCATTTCTCATTTTTACTCCCCAAACCAAAAGGACATGGGAATATTCACACAGACAGATTCTAAATAACTTTCACTGTTGACAAAGACAGCAGCAAAAGTAGACTTCTTTAAAAATCTGGTAAAATGTACTATATAAGCTTAATTTTGAATTTGGACTTCACTGCTTAAAGAGAGGGGACGCAATAGCTGTGCAACAAGAATCTAACTATAAGCATACATAAGCAATGTTACCCACGTGCAACCAGAGCGCGTGTATGATCTATAAACCTAATTCTAACGACTGAGGCACAATGGTGCTGCCGTTTTCGTTATGCAATGCATGTTACGGATAAATCAGCTGCTACTGAAACACGCCACACCACGGGCAGTTACCTGGAAGAGAGATGAATTGTAACGCAGGTCAAAGACCAACCAGCATTAGGGATTATAAAGAAAGAGAGATCATTATTTACCTTTTTAGATAAACTAGTAGGATTATCGTAGATACTGCTACTATTAATGGAATGGTGATTATTAAAACCAAATAGAACGTAGAGTCCGTCTTCTCACCTGGAAAACAAAAATTGTAGAAACTTAGGGATGTTTTTGGAGGCTTTTTCGGAATAATGACAGCGAATTAATTAATTCTCTAATGAATTCACAGACTGAATGTTTTTCAGATATACTAGCACGAGGCAAGGACTCATTTTTCAAAGCACGATACTATAATGTAGATACGTTTGGCAAGAAAATGAAAACCAGCGAGACTCAGGGCTGAAAAACTGACAGCCCTGGAAAGGGGTTATTGCACAGCTACACGGCGGGCGACCCCATCAACATGTATACCAGTACAGGCAGTAACTGATGGCACTGCTGAAGGACTAGAGCTCTCTTGCCCTCTGTTCACCTAAAATTAAATAGATACATAGGAAGATCATCTTCAACTCCCATTTACTTAGCAGACAAAAGGTATTAGACACCTTACAGATGAAGAATAAAGTGCAACAAATTGCAGGAACAATAGTTCTCACCAATACTCTTTTCTTCACTCCAGTCACTACAGAGCTTGCTGCTGTAACACTCGGGCTTTGGTTTTGCTCTCACTTTGAAGGTGTACTTGCTATTAGGATCAACGCTAGGAATTGACGTATAATTATTTTCAACCTAAGGTGAAAAGAAAAGGTAATTTGCTTTGTTCAATTACCAATGTATTCTCAGTCATTTACGAGCCCGTTTTCATTGTGCAGTTAATGTATTCTGAACGTTGTGACGGAAGATCTTTTTGTGAATACTGAACTTCATAGAAGAGGACACAGTAGCATTTAACCAGCACAGACTACCTAAACAGAGATTCCAAAGCTAAGATTTAAACTTATTCACTGCTACACCTATTATACAGCATGTGGCATCAATGATTAAACTAAGACTCAGAGTCTGGAACAGTGCCTTTTTTTTTTTTTTTTTTTGGAGGAACATCTGTGATTTACGCTGCCTTCCCCTCCCTGTCAGGGCAGCAATGCTGATCCAACTTTGGCCACGCAGAAGTCTTCTGTGATGCCTCTACAGATACGCAAATACACTAGCTGGGATCAAACTTCACTTATTTTTGATCCAAAATGCCAGTTTCTTGCGAAGGGTTGTTATTATTTGATTTTGCTAAATTTGGGGTAGGACAAACAACTAAATATGCTCCGCAGGAGAAGACTGCCACCTTACTTTTAAATTTATCATGTTGTTTACCATTCTGACCAAACAGTACAGTCAGTTTGGCTACGCAGATACAGGCATGAGTACATCTAGACACCGAAGTCAATGCTTTTTATATGTACATTAAAATCAGTGTATCTAAGAGTGCACACCTTTTTCTTCCCCCGCATCCTCAGTCTTTTTACCCCCTTGCTTTTCTACATAACATTCTGTGTTCTTGTGTGCACACACAATCAATTTTGCTTTATGGTAATCAAATCACGTCATTCAAGAACATCAAGAACAAGGTAGTCATCTGACCGAGCGCAGCCCAGCGACAGAACACCCAACACCAGCAGAGCAAAGTCCCATATCGCTGAGAAGCAAACAGGTATATGCACCGCAGTCTATTTCCTGATAACTGTTGTTTAGTTTAGTGTATCTTCGTTGGACTGTTCTTACACGTCACTGCTTTGCCACAACAAATGATGGCAAGGATTCAGAAGACTCGTATGAATTGCGTTGATATTACTACCAGAAACCTACTGTATGGGAGAAAAATCTTATGTCCACACAACACTTCCAGCTAGTGTACCAGACCCATTCACATGCAGCATACATAATTTTTCATTTTTAAACAGCAAATATTTGAGTTACTGTGAATATCAACACAAATAATAAAAGATACATAGAAAAAAATCAGCTAACTGTAAGTAATGAAAAATTACTTTAATTATCTGAGCTGTGTCCAAGTCACCATTGTGATATTCAACTTCATAAAATAAACAATTTTCTGGAAAGGTGTCCGATTCACTCCATTCTACATGTATTTTATCATTAATCTTTGACAGTGTAAGTCGTCTTGGTGTAGCAGGTTTTACTGAAATGCAAAATGGGAGAATTAGTTAAAAAAGTACACGTCACTGCTTACAAAAATTGTTGAAGTCCTGTATTGCATAATATTACACTTATACCAGCTTAGGAATAGAAAGAGGAAAAAGTTAACACCGAAAAGTCAAGAAAGAATAAAAACAACCAAAGAATAAGAGTAAAAATGAGTGGAAAATGACCCCCCCACCTCCCAAAAAACAAACCCTGTCTACATAATTCCCAAATCAAAGATCAATAGAAGAAGGGAGCGTCTAATCATGTTGTCTCATCCACAGCTTACGCGGTGCAAGCTTCTCAAACACAACAATATACTAGCAAACTTCTTTTTTTAATTATTTTTTATAATGTGGTGTTAAACTTACCAAGGGTGGTAGGATTTTTACTTGCACACACAGGCCTAATTTCTTCAGAATCATCTTTAATCAAAATACTTATAGCTGGGTAAGTATTGGTGACTTTTGGGAAGCTAAGATTGAAAATGCATCCAAACTCTCCTCGGTGCATAGAATAGTTGTTGCACTTCTTACTATTTTTCAAACCATCAAACCTGTAAGAATAAAAATTTTTTTTTTAAACTTCAAAAGAACAGGACAGCAAGGGGCAAGCTTGTTTTTAAACCTGTTACAAATTCTAAAGACTGATCTTGCATTAAAGCTGTGCTATAGCATATACAAAAGTAAAGCTAAGCAAAGTAAGCAGCTTCTCACTTATCTCAAGCTTTAGAAAGAATATTATTTTTGTAAAGAGTGTCAAGTAGCAGAAAGAGAGGCAGGTTTGCTTTATATTCAAGCACCAAAGATAACAGCTGCTTTCAGCTTTGGTTCATATTTTCCACATGGGAAAACAATTTCAAGGAAAGAAAAATATTTAGAAAGCAAACTAATTGGGATCACTTCCCGTCAACAGAATTTCACTTCTCTGATAGAATGAGCTGATCAATCTCCTTCAGCAATGCCTCAGGTATCGCAGCTCTTGCTTGAGACCGTTGAGTTTCGCCTATTGCCTGCGTTTGCTTTTCAAAATGTCAGTATTCACTTCCAATAACAGAGAAGCTATGACAACCTTCTTCCTTGCTTTGCTTTGTTCCCCAAGTCCCAATGAAAATATGCCAGTAGCTTTTCCTCCCGAGAAAACTGATTATTTATTTATATATTTCAAAGTGATATAGAGTAAATCAGAGCTTTATTTAGGAGCACAATAGGAGCCACTTCACATCTCAATATATAGAGGCTGGGGAAACCAAAACCGTCTGTCCTGTTTTCAGGAGAGACCCCTTTTTTCTCCACCCTTCTCACCTCCCTGCCCTGGGGCTGATGAAGATGGGGGGCGTTCAGCGCCGGCAGCACCCCGCTCTGCTCTCGTAAACCTCCGTTTCAGCAAGTATTGCTGTGCACTGACTGGATTCGTTCGTTCTAAGCTAATGGCATATTCATGTTCACTTTGCATGAAAAGATAGGGTTTTAGAGGAAAATATCAATGAAGAAGAATATAAAATGGAACTAAGCAATATTTTTTTAGGTCATTGTTCAGTCATATCTGGGAAAAAAAAAAACCCAAAATAAAGATGAAAAGCCCCAAACACACAACCAAAACCAAACCCTCACCTGCATTATGGAAAATGTATCTTTCAGTCCAAAAGTCAAGTGTTGCCTTAGTTTTCAACTTTAAAACTAGAAAAAAGAGTCTTTTTCTTTCTAAGCAGCATGAATCAAAACACTTTGCTGTCACTGCAGCTACATCTTTCATTAAAACTAAGGGGTAAGTTGAAAATATATAGCTCTAATTAAAGCATTATTCCAGTAAGTATCCACATACCCAGAAAGTCAGATCTTCAATGCCTCATTGGCACTGTTCTTGTAATAAAGAAAAAAACTATTTGAGTAGCAGTTTAGAGGGAGAACAGTCCTCCCTGCATTTAACTAAAGCAGCAAGTTTTCTGCTGTTTGCTGTTGAAATACATTAAATCGAACAGTTAGCCTGCGAGACTGCCACTGGAAAGGAAGAGGAAAAAGTTTATTTAGTCAGTTCAGATAAGACAGAAAGCTGGTTTAAAACTACAACAAGGGGCTTTCAGAAAGAAAACTTCAATATTTCTACAGAAGCTAATGCAATCTGGCATTTCACAAGCCCCATCAACATGCAGAAGTATGCATAGATTAGCGTGCGCAGATCTTGCCGCCAAGTTCGTGCTCACACCACAACTCTGTTCCTTTGGAACAAGAGTCTATTTACGGCAGTCAGCTGGCAAGCGTGGATGATGATAAAAAGATGTTCTCCGTAACTTTCAAGGCGAATTGGTTATTTATGACATAGAAGATACAAACAGAACTACTGCTAAGTATTATTAATGCTTTCATACCATTTTCCAATCATTTAAGAGCTGACATATACATTAGTGAGTGATTCTGACTGAAGCGGCCCATGTTTGTTGGGCTGCAAAGAAAGCAATTAATACATTGATACTGGTCTACTTCAGTTCTTAATTCTTCCCTCTTTGAATCCACAATTAGAAAAAATTAGAAAGCAATAGCAGTTATTTTTAAATGGGCTACAGAAGCAGCCAGTGGTTCACATAATAGTTACATCAACTTCCCAAAAAGACTCAGCAACAGCAACCTCTTGACCCTTCAGCAGTGAAGTTTTCTGTTGGACGGGACCCAACCCTAACTTGTACACAATGCCCTGGGACCTTCCAAAGCAGCTGTACTGCGTCCAGCTCTGGAGCCCTCAGCACAAGAAAGACATGGACCTGCTGGAGCGGGTCCAGAGGAGGCCATGAAAATAATCAGGGGGATGGAACGCCTCTCCTATGAAGAAAGGCTGAGGGAGTTGGGGTTGTTCAGCCTGGAGAAGAGAAGGCTCCGGGGAGACCTTACTGCAGCCTTTCGGCACTTAAAGGGGGCTTATAAGAAAGATGGGGACAGACTTTTTGGCAGGGCCTGTTGCAATAGGACAAGGGGGAATGGTTTTAAACTAAATGAGGGTAAATTTACGCTAAGTATAAAGAAGAAATTTTTTACAATGAGGGTGGTGAAATACTGGCACAGGTTGCCCAGAGAGGTGGTAGATGCCCCATCCCTGGAAACATTCAAGGTCAGGTTGGACGGGGCTCTGAGCAACCTGATCTAGTGGAAGATGTCCCTGCCCACGGCAGGGGGGGTTGGACTAGATGACCTTCAAAGGTCCCTTCCAACCCAAACTATTCTATGATTCTATGATTCTATACAAGTAAAATGTGTAATGTAAAACTAAAAAGATTAGCGCTAAAGCACTTCAGAGTTGGGAATAGAAAGTTCATACGAACCAGTAGAACAATGTATAATTGGTATCACTGTTTGCATTCTCCCCGGGATGCCACGTACAAATCATGTACTCCAAATTGTGCCAAACACAGCTCAAGTCAACAGCAGCAGTACCTGGAATACCTGCAAGGCAAGTTGGAAAGATCTCTTAAGATTTATTTTGCCAGCAAAGTCTTCTCCCCCATTTCCAGAAGTAAAACATCCCTTTTTACATAACTGAAACTATCTGGAAGGCAAAGATGGGCTACCTCTCAGCGTGCACTGCCTGTCTCAGCACAGCCAACGATGAACTCCAGTTGTTTATCACTTGCAATAGCTGAAATCTCAGCAGAGTAACTTCTAAATGCAAGCTAATCGTAACAGTGAAACTCAGTTTCCACCATGTCTGAATTACTACTTAGAACTACCTGATGCTAAGGACGAGGTGTTGAGTCAGGAAACTATTTTGTTCTGTTAAACTACAGATACTTTAAAAAAGAGTTAAAGTAACTGGCAATTATAGGGATAGCACTTAGGTTTGTTATAGTTATTACAGCCATCAACGTTAAAAATAGTCAGCATTTAATTATAGTTGTCTTCTCCAGATACAATATTAGTTTCTCAGTACTCTGAATATGGTAATACCTGTAGATCTTAAGTATGGACAAAAGGAACACTGGGTAAGTTGGATTTTTAACTGAGACCCATTACCTCTAGACACTCAACTTCTTCAACATATTGAAAACCCAAAATACAGATGAGAACATAGCAATTGTAAATAGAGATGTCAATATATCTCCCAGGCAGAGCAATTACTGAATAAAGTCTTTCATATTCAATCTTGCATAGTTCTTTATACTGTATTATCACATTACAGCATGTTAGATATTTTTTCCTTGTAACAAGTAGCAACAGCTCCACTAACTAAAAATAAAATGCATGTCAATTGTATCAACAGTCCAGACTTTTATTGACAGCAAACCCCAAGCTATCCTCTACTTCCGAGCTTGCATTTTCCCTGAAATAGCAACTGTCTAAGAGTATAGGAAAATGAAACTAGTTTTCCTATTCCAAGAAGTATTAAGAAATATTTTACCTGCAAGCAGACTTTTAAAAGCCCCAGCCTGTTTAGTACATGCTGTCCTAATGATCTGCTTCCCTGATCTTCCAGAATACCCTTTTGACAGACATGCAGACAAGCCTGATAAGGTCTCAGATTCTCCCGTCCACATGCAGTTTTCATCCACATCGAGTCACGCTCCTGGGTTAGACAGACTTTTACTACTCAAGGCAAGAGGCTCTATCTCCTTGCTGTACCTCCTAACCTCCAGCATCCAGTAGAATACATTATTCCTTACAGTCTGCTTCCTAACAATTTTGCCATGGACCCCTTATTTCTGGATGTCAAGAAACAAGAAAATATTTTTTCTCTATTCATTTTGCTATGCACAGCTTCGTAGACCCCAGTCATCTCTTTTGAAAAAGACAGAACCTTACTATAATTAATTAACTTATTTATTCAACAGGTGGTTAAATTTGCTAGATTCATCCCTCTAACATTTAGAAATGTAGGGTTATTTTAGGGACTTATGCTTGTAGAGAAAAATCATACAAAATAAACTGACTTAGATGTTAGTCATGGAGTCAGCAGGCTTAGTACAACCTCAGTTATCTCTTATCCCACAACAACAGGACGGCAGGGACAAGAGGAATGACAGGAATCACATCGTTGCCTTGGAAGCGCATTTACATTTTACAAGCTTGCCCACAAGCTTTTAAGCATCAGAAGACTCCAGCTGTGTTTAAATGTAGTATAATCATTCTGTTTAAGCACTATCAACTGAACTAGCCCTTGTGCCTGATATCTCCCTGTTTCTCTACGATACATTTCTGCAATATTTTATTAAAATAGCAGAGAAAACAAGGCCGTGTCTCCTCAGGCCAAGCGGCACATCTGTCCCAGGTCTGGCCGTTACCTTTTGGCAGAAGAGAGGTCTCCACCCATCGGCTGGGCTTGCTGGTGTTATCGCACTTGCATTCACTTCTCACTTTGAAACGCATTTCCTCATTCAAGAACGTATCCGTCACACGGAAGTGACTCTTACTCCATTCCTGGGTTTAGATGGGGGGGGGAGGGGAAGAAAACCAGAACATTTGGCATACCATATCAGACACATGGGAATTACTATTAATGTAAGAATATGTTACAGCCCCTCAGAAAGACTGCAACTCGAAGCCAAATGAGTGTCTGACAACGTGGGGACGCCTCAACATCACTTAGCTTTTCTTTTTCCTCATCAGGCGCACTCAGAACTCACCAAAGGAAAACTATTTCTACTCCAGTGACCTGTAGACATGAGCAAAGGCCACACAGAGATCAAGGAACAAGTATAACGTGGGGGAAAACGATCCTAGAGTAAGTCTTCAGGGATAATGCAAAATAAGCATGTTTATACTACAGCTATATAACAGGAGCTTACAGATCTAACCTGCATCTTTCTGTGTGTGTGCACATAAGCACATGACGAACAGAAGAAAGAACATTTGAAGACGTAACCAAAAAGCAATGAGAAGAGTTTGCACGGATTTAAGGAGCAAAAGAAAAAAATTATCAATACAAATCCACAAATGGCTATTATACAGTGATACCACATCAGGCCCAAGTAGTCCATGAGCTTCCATTTTCAGAAGACAGTATGTGTTTGTGCGAGAAAAAGGCTCACCCTTTTATCATACACTTTCTTGAGCATCTTTTATTGGGCTAGGGGGATGTCTTTTACTTAACTGGAAACAGGATACAAAAAAAAATCTTTGTTATGAGCAACGAATGGTGTAACCACTTGTGTATTAAAAAAAAAAAAATATTGGCCCTAATGAGAGGGCAAGGAAATCAAGCAGCAATGAACAGACTAGGTTCTACCAGCTATAATGCAAAAAGATGCAGCAAGATGATACACAGTCTGGTTCACCCTCTCGTGTGAAACCACTGTCCCACAGCTCTTTCACGGCTGCTGACCTTAACATCTGTAAGACCCTTCCACAAACTCATTCAGCTCGTTAACCAAGCAGACCTTCAACTTGTTAATTTGTTAATGAACCCATCAGAAGAGGTAAACAGGTTTCTGCTAAGTTAGCAAATTCAACTGGCTCATCTAAAGGTCCGATGAAGATCATTAGAGAAAGGGGTGTCAAAAATGGGGTATCACCCCACAGTTGGTGCGTATTCAAGGCTTCAAATTCTCACCGTTTGGAATTATGGACTGATAGCACATTATCTTACTGGCAATAAATTGTAAAAATATTTGTCCTACAGCCCCTTCAGTACCATGGCAATGCTGCTCTCAGTCCTGACCAAACCATTGTTAATCCACACCAAGGATCACATCTGGGCTGCAAACCATCTAACACAGACATAAAAACAAAAGCCCAAAACAAAGAAGTTTTACAATTTCTGTTCCAGGGAACAAATGTGTTCCATGTTGTCTTCATAACACAACGCCCATGAATAATTCTAAGTGCAGGGACAGGGCAAATGTGGGAATACATTAATACTTGGCCTTCCTCCAAAAGACGCTATGCTGTCAAATCACAGCTACATAAAGGTTAATGTGCATGCCTCTTTCTTAAATTGAGTTCAAAGTGAAGGAGGGCAGCCTTTGCAAATTCCCATTTCAGTCTTAAGGATGTAGACTGCCCTGTATATACTTTATTTTTTCCAGAAAGCTGCAAAAGCAAAGACTGAAACAAGTTTTTTCACATTATTATTATGGTACTTCTGCGTTATCGGTAGCAGCTCAACTATCAGAGAGCGACAGACAGATTTTTCTGATCTGAAGATCCCACATGTTGGTATGACTCATTTTTGAGGTTTTGATCCCATGACAAGAATTAAAGGCTATATTAAAACTGTATTTATATATGTTTATATATGTGTATATGCTTACACGCACACAGTTTTATTACAAGAAGACATTTACTGGAACATAGCAGAGTTTAAAGAGGCGACGCACGTACTCTTTTGTCCTGAGGGACCTCATCAATCACAATGTCGCTGGAATACTCCAGGTCGCAGCTACTGCTGACGTTCTCTGGGGGGTTCCACGTCCAGTTCAGGGTGCAGATTTGGATAAATGAGTACTCCAGGTTGGACGGAGGTGGAAGAACTTCTGCTCCTAAAAGAAAGAAGTTATCAGTATAATAATCCTGTTGGTCCACATTTTACCATTAGCAATACTGACAGATTTTTAACTCTCCAAGAGAAAAGAACACAAATGACTTCTCAACTTTGTCAGAGTGTATTTGCTATCAGATAAGCTACCGCTCACTAAATTGTTTCTACTATTCCTGTTATCTCAGTCCATCAATCATTTAAATAATTATAAGAAACGCACACGCAAAAAAAAATCATTGAAAAGTAATTTTTAAGAAATCGCAGCATGCGACAATGTAGTGGTTGTGATAACGAAACTTATGCTCGTGGAGGGAAGATGAGTCTCATTTTTCAGGTCTTTTCTGCTACAAGTTTGCATCACGCATGCTAAATCTTTAGTAAAAATAGTATATACGTTTTACGGAGCAATTAATACTTTATTCTACCCCAAAATCATCCATCAATGCAATTTTAGAGAGAAAACTTTAAAAAGACAAGCAATTACATCTTGCAAGCGACAGCTGTAAGACAGAACCGCAATTTAGCCCAATCGAAGCAAAACCGAGAATATTAAAAAACAACAAAGAAACCACAATGCTTTTTCAATTACTTACCTATTCAACTTTTAATGCTACGCTCTGGCACAGTGAGCAAAGCCAGTGTGGGACAAATAGTAATTTACTGCTGGCGCACTTCAGCGGCACATGACCTCCCCAAAAGCAAGATAGAAGCGGAGGAAGAGCCACGACTCGGAGATAAGTGCTGGGATAAATCCATTTGTGCATTCACCCTTCCTTACTCCTGTGCACTGAGTCACAGACTACCCTATATCCAGCCACATGGCTTGAAGGTCGTATTAGAAAACAAAGGGAAATACGGCAGAAAATAGAAAACTGCCAGGAAAAATTAAAGTATGTGTCAGACTCCAATTCTAGAAAAGATTACTAATTGGTAATTCCCTAAGAAAATGAAAGTGAATTTTGTTTTTTTAAAGGGCTACTCTAATAAGTCCTAGTAGAAGATATTAAGTAAGAGGCCAAACGAGACAGCTTCTCAAGGGTATCTACAGGTATCATCACCGAGGCACCACCACCTATAGTATCTGCGGAAAGAAAGTACCCTTATTATGCAGTAGTTTCACAAACACTTTGAACTGGTATCAACTAGAACTGCAGGTCTTACTCATCCCAGGAAACCAGGCTCAACCCGCCCCAGCATTTGGGAGAGCACATAGGGAAAGGGCAGAACAATTCCACCGAGATCAGTTTTCCCATCAAGGTCACGGTGCAGCCCCATTTCCTTCTGCTAGCGCAAGGAAGAGGGCAGACGGAAAGGCAAAACAGCTTCTTTCAGCAAGAATACTGCTCAAAGCGTCCATGGCACAATTATCTTACATTTCCTGAGAGCCTTAACTGCCAAAGCTTGAAGAAAATTCATCAAAGTCCTGGAGCTTTCTTAGGTCTTTGCATAGTTAAGGACAGGCGACATTATTACCAACTGCGTGTCCGTGTGGATAACGTAAGCTGGCATGGAAAATGAGAATAATTACCAAGATTTACTGTGTTAGTCTGAATATGCTTAGCTTTTTTGAATACTTAAAACTTTTGAGATTTTTTTTGTTTGTTTGTTCAGTTTTATAGCTGACCTTGGGAGCAGGGAGGGGAAATTTTTGTTCTTACAAGAATACAGTCTCCTCTGAGAAAACTAAGTCTAGCCAGAATATCTTTGCCTATTACCTGTTCCGCTAACAAAAACTTACGATGGGTTTTAAGAACAGCATCGGGGGCTTAAGTTTGCAAATACTGAGTCCTTCAGATCATGTAAAAAAAAAAAAAAAAATTATTCAGCAAGACTACACAGCTCCAAGCACTCTGTCTTTTCATGACCACACTTTTCATTACCTACAAAAGCCACAAAACATTTAAAAAAACAGCGTCATCCCTGATTGCCGTTCTGAAGTTCCAAACATTTCCTTTTAATAGGTTTGATTAGAAGTTATTGTGCTTAAGCTTGCAGATTTCTAACCTCACAAAGTAAGGACTGGGATATTCAAGGCTTAGAAACAAATGAATAAATTATATTAGCATAAAAAGCTTAAATCTAGTAGGTTTTAGATTAGTCTATACAATTCTGAAGCTTATGCTTTAATGTTCTACTCAGCTGAAGATTTGCTTTTATTCATAGGCTTGCCCAGTCTCATACTTTTGTTGCATAAAATATACATATAGTCTAATACTTTTGTTATTAAAATCTCATCACTACAGCAATTTAGCAGAACAACTCAAAGACCAACTACAAAACATAGGCAAGACATCATTTCACTATTAAAAAACAAACCCACAGTGATGCTTCTAAGAAAATAAAGTGCAGCAGTAACCAGCAGAGATTAGCTGAGCAATCCTGCATAAAAACCATTTTATTTCTAAAAGCAATACTGTGGAAACATCAGCAAATACTTTGCATCAAGTATCGTAAAAGTGTTGTAAAGTATCATAATGTGGTCGGTTGACCCTGGCTGGACGCCAGGTGCCCACCAAAGCCGCTCTATCACTCCCCTCCTCAGCTGGACAGCAGAGAGAAAAGCTCGTGAGTCGAGATAAGCGCGGGGAGAGATCATTCACCAACTACCGTCAC